>NW_024070202.1:69219373-69431519 GCF_014754425.2 Oryx dammah | reverse complement strand
ATCTGTATGCAGGTCAGGAAGCAACAGTTAGAACTGGACATGGAACAACAGACTGGTTCCAAATAGGAAAAGGAGTGCGTCAAGGCTGTATATTGTCACCCTGCTTATTTAACTTCTATGCAGAGTACATCATGAGAAACGCTGGACTGGAAGAAACACAAGCTGGAATCAAGACTGCCGGGAGAAATATCAATAACCTCAGATATGCAGATGACACCACCCTTATGGCAGAAAGTGAAGAGGAACTAAAAAGCCTCTTGATGAAAGTGAAAGAGGAGAGTGAAAAAGTTGGCTTAAAGCCCAACATTCAGAAAACGAAGATCATGGCATCTGGTCCCATCACTTCATGGGAAATAGATGGAGAAACAGTGGAAACAGTGTCAGACTTTATTTTGGGGGGCTCCAAAATCACTGCAGATGCTGACTGCAGCCATGAAATTAAAAGACGCTTCCTCCTTGGAAGAAAAGTTATGAGCAGCCTAGATAGCATATTCAAAAGAAGAGACATTACTTTGCTGACTAAGGTCCGTCCAGTCAAGGCTATGGTTTTTTCCAGTGGTCATGTATGGATGTGAGAGTTGGACTGTGAAGAAGGCTGAGCACTGAAGAATTGATGCCTTTGAACTGTGGTGTTGGAGAAGACTCTCGAGAGTCCCTTGGACTGCAAGGAGATCCAACCAGTCCATTCTGAACCAGATCAGCCCTGGGATTTCTTTGGAAGGAATGATGCTAAAGCTGAAACTGCAGTACTTTGGCCACCTCATGCGAAGAGTTGACTCATTGGAAAAGACTCTGATGCTGGGAGGGATTGGGGGCAGGAGGAGAAGGGGACGACAAAGGATGAGATGGCTGGATGGCATCACTGACTCGATGGACGTGAATCTGAGTGAGCTCCGGGAGATGGTGATGGACAGGGAGGCCTAGTGTGCTGCGATTCATGGGGTCGCAAAGAGTCGGACTCAACTGAGCGACTGAAGTGAACTGAACTGAACTGAATGGTCTAGCGGTTTTCCCTACTTTCTTCAATTTGAGTCTGAATTTGGTAATAAGGAGTTCATGATCTGAGCCACAGTCAGTTCCTGGTCTTGTTTTTGTTGACTGTGTAGAGCGTCTCCATCTTTGGCTGCAAAGAATATATTTCGGTGTTGACCTTCTGGTGATGTCCATGTGTAGAGTCTTCTCTTGTGTTGTTGGAAGAGGGTGTTTGCTATGACCAGTGTATTTTCTTGACAAAACTCTATTAGTCTTTGCCCTGCTTCATTCCGCATTCCAAGGCCAAATTTGCCTGCTACTCCAGTGCTCTTGCCTGGAGAATCCCAGGGATGGAGGAGCCTCATGGGCTGCTGTCTATGGGGTCACAGAGAGTCGGACACGACTGCAGGGACTTAGCAGCAGCAGCAGCAGCAGCCAGGTGTTTCTTGACTTCCTACTTTTGCATATAATCCCCTATAATAAAAGGACATCTTTTTTGGGTGTTAGTTCTAAAAGGTCTTGTAGGTCTTCATAGAACCGTTCAACTTCAGCTTCTTCAGCGTTACTGGTTGGGGCATAGACTTGGATTACCGTGATATTAAATGGTTTGCCTTGGAGACGAACAGAGATCATTCTGTTGTTTTTCAGATGGCATCCAAGTACTGCATTTTGGACTCTTTTGTTGACCATGATGGCTACTCCATTTCTTCTGAGGGATTCCTGCCTGCAATAGTAGATATAATGGTCATCTGAGTTAAATTCACCCATTCCAGTCCATTTTAGTTCACTGATTCCTAGAATGTCAACGTTCACTCTTGCCATCACTTGTTTGACCACTTCCAATTTGCCTTGATTCATGGACCTGACATTCCAGGTTCCTATGCAATATTGCTCTTTACAGCATTGGACCTTGCTTCTATCACCAGTCACATCCACAGCTGGGTATTGTTTTTGCTTTGGCTCCATCCCTTCATTTTTTCTAGAGTTATTTCTCCACTGATCTCCAGTAGCTTATTGGGCACCTACTGACCTGGGGAGTTCCTCTTTCAATATCCTATCATTTTGCCTTTTCATACTGTTCATGGGGTTCTCAAGGCAAGAATACTGAAGTGGTTTGCCATTCCCTTCTCCAGTGGCCCACATTCTGTCAGACCTCTCCACCATGACCCGCCGGTCTTGGGTTACCCCGCTGGCATGGCTTAGTTTCATTGAGTTAGACAAGGCTGTGGTCCTAGTGTGATTAGATTGACTAGTTTTCTGTGAGTATGGTTTCAGTGTGTCTGCCCTCTGATGCCCTCTTGCAACACCTACCATCTTACTTGGGTTTCTCTTACCTTGGGCATGGGGTATCTCTTCACGGCTGCTCCAGCAAAGCGCAGCCGCTGCTCCTTACCTTGGATGAGAGGTATCTCCTCACTGCCGCCCTTCCTGACCTTCAGCGTGGAATGGCTCCTCTAGGCCCTCCTGCGCCCAGGCAGCCACCACTCCTTGGACTTGGGGTGGATCCTCCCGGCCTCTGCACCTGGCCTTGGGAGTGGGGTGCCTCCTTCTGGCCACCGCCCCTGGCCTTGGGCGCCAGGTGGCTCCTCTCAGCCGCTGCCCCTAACCTTGGACGTGGCGTAGCTCCTCTCGGGCACGGTCTCTGGCCTTGGCACAGGGTAGCTCCTCTTGGACATTGCCCCTGACCTCAGACGTGGGGTGGCTCCTCTCAGCCGTTCCTGTGCCGTTCCTGGCACTCTCGGCTTCTGTCCCTGACCTAGGATGTGGGGTAGCTCCTCCCGCCTGCACTTAGCGCGCCTGTCGCAGCCCTATAATAATTATTTTTGTTATGGGTTTTTTATTTTATTTTTGTTTTGTTATTGCAGCCATTAAAAACATGACTTTAGATGAAGCATAATTTTCTAATATTTTCTAGAAATCATTTTATAGCTAAGTTGGCAGAAACTTTAGGACATTAAATAATTAGAAACAAGCCTAGGTTTCTTTCTATATGTAAAGACAAAATAGTACATAGTGATCACAGTCTTTCCTCTTATTATACTACATTTATTCTCACTAGGCAATTTTAAAATACCAAGCTGTCTTCAGCAACAGTAATTCAGTGGGTTTGTGCCTAACATATTCATGAAGGGCTTTGATGGATTTGATAACCATAAGCAGCTGTTAACATTAAATTGCCATTTAATTTTTTCAGTGACTTTCAGAGTTGTCAATATTAAACAGGCATGTTTTATCAATGATTATTTTGAGATCAATAAGAACAAATTAAATAAAATTTAAAAGGCTCAAACAAATTCTCCTTTTTTTTCCTGTAGTGTTCCACTATTAGTAAAAAAATAAAAAAATTTTTACAGGATTTTAAGCACTACCTTATCATATTTACCAAGAATTTACATTGTATATCACTATATTCAGATATTCTTCTATTCTTTCCCACCTCATCCCCTCCCATTTAATTTTTGTCCCATTTTCTTAAATCTCGACTTTGGTTGGAAAAAAATAACCTGAAAAACTACCGGGTAGATCCATATAAGTATAATGACCTTAACTGTAGTGACAAAAAAATTAAGTACATTTGTGCTCATTCTCCTACAAGAGGTAAACAAAACTTATGGAGTTTTGCTGTTATTATTGTTTTAATTTTTCCAACTTTAATCAGATATAATTGACATATAACATTGAGTAGGTTTAAGATGTACAATGTTATGATTTGATGTATGTATGTAATGCAAAATATTCACCACAAATAAGTTCTGTTAACATATCAAGGCATGTGCCTCTTAATGCTCTGCTGCTGCTGCTGCTAAGTCGTGTCAGTCGTGTCCAACTCTATGCGACCCCATGGACTGCAGCCTACTGGGCTCCTCCGTCCATGGGATTTTCCAGGCAAGAGTACTGCAGTGGGTTGCCATTGCCTTGTCTTCTTAATGCTCTAGACACATTGAAAAAGCATTATTTATTTATATATAATTGTAAAACAGCCAGTAAAATAAACATAGGTGGAGAATAAGAACAGAAAGAGGAAAACCCAAGATCTCTATTGTATCAGTTAGCTATTGCCACAAAAATTAAGCGTAAGTTCTAAAAATTCACCAACTTAACAATAATTCTCCTTGGAAGAAAAGTTATGACCAACCTAGATAGTATATTCAAAAGCAGAGACATTACTTTGCCAACTAAGGTCCGTCTAGTCAAGGCTATGGTTTTTCCTGTGGTCATGTATGTGAGAGTTGGACGGTGAAGAAGGCTGAGCACCGAAGAATTGATGTTTTTGAACTGTGGTGTTGGAGAAGACTCTCGAGAGTCCCTTGGACTGCAAGGGGATCCAACCAGTCCATTCTGAAGATCAATCCTGGGATTTCTTTGGAAGGAATGATGCTAAAGCTGAAGCTCCAGTATTCTGGCCACCTCATGCAAAGAGTTGACTCACTGGAAAAGACTCTGATGCTGGGAGGGATTGGGGGCAGGAGAAGAAGGGGACAACAGAGGATGAGATGGCTGGATGGCATCACGGACTCGATGGACGTGAGTCTGAGTGAACTCCAGGAGATGGTGATGGACAGGGAGGCCTGGCGTGCTACGATTCATGGGGATGCAAAGAGTCAGACACGACTGAGCAACTGAACTGAACTGAACTGAACAATAATTCTCAGAGATCTGTTGAGTGGCCAACAGTTAGATAAAGGTTACTTAATCTAGGCTGAGTTCAGCTAGGACTATTCAGCTCTACTCCACTTGAATCAGTCTTGGGCACGTTCTTCTTATAACAATGACAGAGGCATAAGAGAGCATGCCCAGAAACATAAGTACTTTTTAAGCCTTTGACTAAATCACAACTGCTAAGATCTCATTGGCCAAAGAAAGTCACATGGTCAGTCAGAGCCAAGAGGTAGGGAAATACTCCTTAACCACAAGTGAGAAGACAGTGCAAAATTACTGCAAAGGATATGGATATGGATATCCTATTTTGGAGTTGGAATAGTAATCCATTCTACCATAATGAAGTAGGCAGAATAAAGGCTGTCCCCTAAAGACGTCCACATCATAATCCTTAGAACCTGTAAGTACACTACCTTACATGGCCAAAAAGGGATTTTGTATAGGTGAATAAATAAGCATCTTGAAATAAGGAGATTATCCAAGTGGATAATCCAAATGTAATCCCTAGAGTCCTTATAAAAGAGAGGTAGAAGGGTCAGAGTAAGAGAAAGAGATGTGATGTCAGAAGCATAGAGATTTTAAGACGCTTTGAAGATGGAGGGGCCACAAACAAGGAATGCAGGTGGCCTCTAGAAGCTAAAAAGGGCAAGGAAAAAGATTCTCTTTTGGAGCCTCTAGAAGGAACACAACCCTGCTGACACCTCCATTTTAGCCTAATGAAAGCTGTTTCAAACATCTGACCTCCAGAACTGTAAGATAATACATTTGTGTTACTTCAAGCCCATACAAATACATTTATAGTAATTTGTTATAGCAGCAATTGGAAACTAATACATCTACAAAATCCATTATCTGAATAAGAGATTTCTAAATCATCAATAGAACCAGTATGGGTAATCTTACTACCAACCAAATATCACCTTAGTAAATAAAGCTATTTGTGGAACATACACGAATGCCTATGACTTTAGTTTCCTTATTCCTGTATACAACTGTTAAACAGTTCTTCATACATCACACATTCCCTCAGCAAAAACTACTAAGATCATGACTCTTAAATCCCAGGCTTGAATAATAAATCCTGCCTGACAACATCGAGTTTACAAAAGCAGTAACTACGGCACTCCAGCCTTGATGAAACTCCCTGGGTTTCTTTCCAGTTTCAAATTCATGCCAGTCTGCCTTCCAGTCAGTTTGCTTCTTAGATCTCACCATCCACTCACCAAACTTTTTTCAATGCAGCACTCATATTCATTCCCTTACTGAGAATCTGAGGTCAGAGGGCACTAATTCCTTTATTAGAGGTACAGAAATCTCTAAAGTTCTCCCTGATAATGGTTTCATTTTTCCTTATTTATACTTTGAGTAAAATTTCTATAGCTGAGGTTTCAACTTCATTGTTCAAGATGGCAGCATCTGTGTTCCAGGCAGAAAGATAGGGGAGTGTCAAAGAAGAGTGACAAAAGACAAGTACTAGCCTTCTCTTTCGGAGAAGGCAATGGCACCCCACTCCAGTACTCTTGCCTGGAAAATCCCATGGATGGAGGAGCCTGGTGGGCTGCAGTTCATGGGGTCACGAAGAGTTGGACATGACTGAGCAACTTCACTTTCACTTTTCACTTTCATGCGTTGGAGAAGGAAATGGCAGCCCACTCCAGCGTTCTTGCCTGAAGAATCCCAGGGATGGGGGAGCCTGGTGGGCTGCCATCTATGGGGTTGCACAGAGTCAGACACGACTGAAGCGATTTAGCAGCAGCAGCAGCTTTCTCTTTAGGAAGGCACTCAGGCTGTTCCACTTACATCTCACTGTCCAGAACTTGGTTACATGGCATCACTAGCTGAAAGGGTTCTGAAAAGTATTTATTCAGGGTGATCTCATGCTAAGCTCAAATACTATCAGTCTGTAAGACGCCATCAAAAACTGACAAGTAGTCTGACACAAATGTTGCCTGTGATTCTTCTTACTGAATAACAGCAGAACAAAATTTACATCAGCACTAAACTTTGAAATCTTAGAGAATTTGTTTTTTAAAAAAAAACTTTTAGGGAATAGCTCTCCTTTCCACTTGTCACATGCTGCTAGCACCTTTGCTCATCTTCCCTCATGTGTGTTAAAGTCTAGTATCTTGTTTCTCCATTTCACAAATGTAATTGTGGCATTTTCTGAACTTGAAAGATTAGCAAACTGTTTCAAGCTCCAGATAATGAGAAAGTTAATCTACATCTGGTTGAGTGGGTGTTTTTTTTTTCCCCTTCTATTTGCCAGGAAGCTCAGAAATGGGTTTGCAATATTTAAACAACTAAATAGTTAAATTATTACTACTGCATTTTCTTAGAGGGTCTTAAGTGTAGAATCTATTCTCTGTTCACTAAAAGCAGAGCATTAGCTGATCAACTAACCAAAGAAAATCTATTAATCATAAATTTAACTGCAATTTATTTGAACTTTCACCTTTTCTCAATAGAATCTAGCTTTGCATTTTTGAATGCATTATGCAAAATGACTGGATAAAAGTGTTTGTTTGTAAAAATATTTTTATTTATTTATTGGCTGAGCCACACAGCTCTCAGGTTCTCAGTTCTCTGACCAGGGAATGAACCAGGGCCATGGCAGAAACAGCCGGGAATGCTAACCACTAGGCAACCAGGGAAACCCCCACAAAACATTTTCTTTTAAACTAGAAAATGAAGTTATGAAGTTTTTTACATGAAAATTTAATTCAGTGCTACTGATGAGGGACAATTTAGGCCTTTGGTATACTCAAAGTTAAAGTGGAACTTTCCAGCATGAAGTATTTTCAGAGAACAAAACTGAAGCAGAGATTTTAAACATCTTATTATTGCCATATTGCTAAGGCTGGTCTTTTATTAGATTGGTTTTCATTTCTTCTTGTTTTTCCCCCTTTCCCCTCAAGATTTTCCAAAAATTCCTGTAATAATAGATTCTTTTGGAAGGTTATTTATCACTGTGATAATGAAGATTTGGAAGCAGTTTTTGCTCTGGTTCTCTTGTTGCCCTCCCTGGCATTAGCAGCTAGAGTGCAACTCAAAGAAATCTGAGATGGAAAGACATAGACATTCCAAGATTTCTTTTAGCATTCATAGCGCTATTAGGCTGACCAGAGGCATTTTTATTCGAACTTTCACATCCTATGCTCAGAATACAAAATTTGATGGTCTGTGTTGAAACTGTTTTCATCGGACACTGAGCCCATTTAGAATAGGTTACATTCTAAAATAAAAAATTAAGACTGAACTATGTAACTGATTGGTCACCACTTGCTCTTAGGAATAAAGACAAACATTAATGATTCACTTCTCTTTAAGTGTTCCTCCTTCAAAAAGAGCACAGTATTCTTTATTTTAAATTATTTAATTAAAAATGATAATGTAACATTCTCAAGCAAAAATTATCAGACTGGTATAAAGTGAAAAGCAAAAGTACCTTTCCCTAATATTACTATTCTGAATTTTAATAGGGATCTCCAAAATGCCTTCTAAAAGGTTTGTACTAATTTACATTCCACTATTCCTTAAATATAAACAAATATACTTAATAATTCTTTATTCATTTGCTCAGACCCTTTCCATATTTACTGGTTATTAATCTAATTTAGTTTCACAGCTTTCCTATGAGATGAACATATTAATCTCCCAGTTTTACAAATCAAAAGACAAAAATAAAGAGACTCTAAGTTGCTCAACAGTAACTTTATGGTGTGTTAGGAACTGAACTTAAACTTCCTACTTTGTGATAACATTATCTAGCCACTGACTCTCCAGCCAATTGGGAAAGAAAAAAAAGAAAAGTCTACAGAAAACTATTTTTAAATGTTTGAACATTGAGACCCTGATAAATATCAAATATCACCCAACTAATCTGGTCACCTAATATTTTTCTCTGACTTTGAGTAAAAGTCATTTTTATGACCATTTTGGTATCCTTTCTATATATGTGTCAATTGGGATTCATTAGCCCACAGTTATGAAGATTAATAAAGGTATTCACTAATAAAAGGCATATCATCCTGGAAAAAAAATGCAGTTCCTATATTTTAGAAATTCTGCTACTGCTACTGCTAAGTCACTTCAGTCATGTCAGACTCTGTGTGACCCCATAGATGGCAGCCCACCAGGCTCCCCCATCCCTGGGATTCTCCAGGCAAGAACACTGGAGTAGGTTGCCATTTCCTTCTCCAATGCATGAAAGTGAAAAGTGAAAGGAAAGTCGCTCAGTTGTGCCCAACTCTAGCGACCCCATGGACTGCAGCCCACCAGGCTCCTCCGTCCATGGGATTTTCCAGGCAAGAGTACTGGCTCTAGGAAATG
The DNA here is from genome assembly GCF_014754425.2 of Oryx dammah. Taxonomy (NCBI): domain Eukaryota; kingdom Metazoa; phylum Chordata; class Mammalia; order Artiodactyla; family Bovidae; genus Oryx; species Oryx dammah. The sequence goes on along the minus strand of NW_024070202.1, from coordinate 69,422,558 downwards.
CTTTATGTTCAGTTTCGTATCTTACCACAAAATCTCTGTGGTTCCTGGGCAAGCACTCTGCCTAGTTGTGTATTACAACTTGAGAGACAAAAAAAAACAACCAAGGTGCAGGGCAGTTCTGACTCTGGAAATCTCAGTCCTGAACTCAAGTGTTACAGTCTCTCTGTAGAGTACCCCAAAACTAGCTGAAGCTTATATGAGAAATGAAGTTACTTATCTGCTCTCTCATACAAAGCTGATGGCCAAAACTATCTCTTCTAACGTCCCTTAGGCTGTCAAATCAAATTGGACCCATAGTTCTCACTCAAGGGCTTTAAAAGAGGCTTTTTCCCTGTTGCTATTATCGCTTAAATTCATACTTGGCCTTCACAAAAGTTACTTAGGACAGGAATTCATAGTACAGGGACATGTTTGAGTAAGAAAAATGGATGTCCTCTTTGTTGAACTAAATAATAATCCTGTTCTAGTAACAGCTTTGGAACTAGGTCGTCAGATTTCCATTAAATTTAATTCTGTAGGTCTAAACCTCCAGGACTGGAATTATCTTTGTTCAACTGATGTTCATAGTTTTTTTGCAAGGCTATCAGTGGATGAGAAATGAAAATGTTAGGTAAACATCTTGAAGGCTAAAAGTAAATCTGGTTATTTGGGGAATATTCAGGTAACAAATTCAAATTCACTTTGAAAGTTTGAGGCCATGTAGGCACAACCTCTACATCCTATGAATATGTAAGAAGCAAGAAAAAGACTGAATTTAGAGACTGAGCTTTCATGTCAATTTTGTTTAGCTTATGAAATTTCATTTCTCATTAACAGCTCTGTAGTCTCTCATTTTGATGTCTCTCAATTGCTTTTATTAAATCCTGATGGTTTCTGCAGAATTTGGTTAGGCTGGATTCAAGGTATCCAATGGAGATTTAGCTTTTCTGGTTTGTTTGCTTGTTTAATTGTACATATGGATAGAAAGTAGCTTTCCTGGCAGAACTTGGAAGTCAGAACAGACTGATGCGTAAACGAGCAGATGGGAATCTGACCTTGTCTGGATGAACTGGGAAAAAAAAAAAACCCAGTACCCTGATATCAAACTGTCTTGATATCAAGTATTTTCAACCTTAACCCTGTCTTGTATGGCCTTGGATAAAAATAGCAACTCTGGAATTTCAGTTCTGTCAATTTATGGAGGAATTTGGGCAAGTTATTTACCCTGAGTAGTGGTTTACTCTTCCTTTCTAAGAATGAGATGATTGTTGAAGGAGTTTCAAGTTGTATTTGTTTGTCTGGCACGTGACAGGTATTCAGTACAGTTATACCTAATGTTATTGTGTTTTGCTGTATTTCACTTCACAGAAAATGGGGTTTTCTTTTTTAAACAAATTGAGGGTTTGTGGCAATCCTATAATAAGCAAGTCTGTCAGCACCATTTTTCCAACAGCATTCACTCACTTCATGTCTCTGGGTCACATTTTGGTAATTCTCACAATATTTCACATTTCTTCATTACTATTATTATTTTTATTATGGTGACCTGTGATCAGTGATCTTTGATGTTACTATTGCAAAAAGATAACTTGTTGAAGGCTCAGATGATGGTTAACATTTTTAGCAATAAAGTACTTTTAAATTAATGTATATACATTGTTTTTTAAGACCTAATAATATTGCACATTTAATAGACTATAGTATAATATAGACATAACTTTTATATGCCCTGGGAAACCAAAGAATTCATGTCACTCACTTTACTATGACATTCACTTTAGCATGGTGGTCTGGATCCGAACTCAAAATGTCTCCAAGGTATGCCTGTAAATCATGAGTTTGATCAAACTCCAGGAGATAATGAAGGACAGGGAAGCCTAGCGTGCTACCATCCATGAGGTCACAATGAGTTGGATACAACTGAGCAACTGAATAACAACAAAAATGCCTGTAAATAGTAACTGTGGAACTAGTAAAAAAATAGTTAGACATTATCACACTGCCAGCTGAGACATGAGACAGACATTTTATCACTAAGTCTCTCCTATTAAACGTTGCCGGGAGAAGTGTCAATAACCTCAGATATGCAGATAACACCACCCTTATGGCAGAAAGTGAAGAGGGAAAAGCCTCTTGAAGAAAGTGAAAGAGGAGAGTGAAAAAGTTGGCTTAAAGCTCAACACTCAGAAAACAAAGATCATGGCATCCGGTCCCATCACTTCATGGGAAATAGATGGGGAAACAGTGGAAACAGTGTCAGACTTTATTTTTGGGGGCTCCAAAATCACTGCAGATGGTGATTGCAACCATGAAATTAAAAGACGCTTCCTCCTTGGAAGAAAAGTTATGACCAACCTAGATAGTATATTCAAAAGCAGAGACATTACTTTGCCGACTAAGGTCCGTCTAGTCAAGGCTATGTTTTTTCCTGTGGTCACGTATGGATGTGAGAGTTGGACTGCGAAGAAGGCTGAGAGCCGAAGAATTGATGCTTTTGAACTGTGGTGTTGGAGAAGACTCTTGAGAGTCCCTTGGACTGCAAGGAGTTCCAACCAGTCCATTCTGGAGGAGATCAACCCTGGGATTTCTTTGGAAGGAATGATGCTAAAGCTGAAACTCCAGTACTTTGGCCACCTCATGTGAAGAGTTGACTCATTGGAAAAGACTCTGATGCTGGGAGGGATTGGGGGCAGGAGGAGAAGGGGACGACAAAGGATGAGATGGCTGGATGGCATCATGGACTCGATGGATGTGAGTCTGAGTGAACTCCGGGAGATGGTGATGAACAGGGAGGCCTGGCGTGCTGTGACTCATGGGGTCACAAAGAGTCGGACACAACTGAGCAACTGAACTGAACTGAACTGAACTGATTAAATGTTTTCAAGTGGTCTGGAATCATAGAAACATGTGAACTGGTCTAAAGTTCATAAGGAGAAGAACCTGGGAAGTTCATTCATCCATTCAACAAATAAAAGCGAAGAGAAGAATGCAAAGATGTCAGTCTATGAAGTCTCATACATATATCACCATATTGCACAGTAGAACAAAATACATGCCACATGATAAATTGAGTTAAAGTTCTATGGAACTTTGAGAAACAGAGTATTTCTTCTAGCTGAATTATGAGAAAAGATTACAGGATTCCCCCACTACCCAAGAGTAGAGTATTCCTATGAAACCTTTCCTAAGCCACAGTTGTGTAAAGCAAAGATGCAATTATCTTAGGACACATCTTGCTAATGGAGGCAAAAAATAAACTGAGATAAAGCACAGATGTTCACAGACACAGTTCAAAGCTATGGCGGCCTGATGCTGAGATGTTGAGTGTCATTTCTGGGGAACTCTCACTGCCTGGGGTATGCACTGCCTTCATAAAGGGTGACTGTGAAACACATAACACATTATTTTTTATTTTTGCCTTTTTTCTTCGGTAAAATGTAAAAATCCTCTTTGAATTTCTTTCTGTTAGCAAAAACTGGTACTAATGTAATACCTTTCATAAAAAGTGTCATAATGTGAATTTTCAAAAAGTAGGAAAGATACTTGTATTTGTAAAAGGTAAGTAAGCAAGATGGTGGTTTAGTCACTAAGTCATGTCCGAGTCTTGTGATCCCATGGACTGCAGCCTGCTAGGCACCTCTGTCCATGGGATTTTCCAGGCAACAATACTAGAGTGGTTTGCCATTTCCTTTTCCTGGGGATCTTCGCAACCCAGGGATCTACCCGTCTCTTGCACTGCAGGCAGATTCTTTACAGAGTGAGCTACCAGGGAAGTCCTTTAAGCAGGATGTTAATGAGTAAATAGGCCAAGTGTGTGTATAAAGTATCATGGTATTCAATTTGGCTAAAGCATGGCGTGAATAAAAGACTGTGAAATAAGACAAAAAAGGTAGATTTGGACCATACTGAAGAGGCATTAGAAGGCCAAGCAAAGGAATTTGAGAGAGAGATATATATAGATAGATATATAGATAGATATATTAAGCAAAGGGAGAATATTACTGATATGATAATAGCTTTACTAAGAGACAGTTCATTTGGGAGCTTTGTGAAAGAGTGCAAGGAAGAAGTATCAAATGCAGCTAGGAGACTGCAGTGATACTGGTGAAAGATTGTGATGTGCCGATTTAAGGTAAGAACAATGGGATAGAGGGAAAGGAGTGGATTCAAGAGTTGGGGCAACTAGAAAGTACAAAGTCTAGCAAATATACTGTTAATTAGTAAAGAAAGGAGGGTAACATAGTATAGGTATTTCTCATTCCTTGTTTTTGTTATCACTGTAAAAATTATGTTGTCTGATTTTGCCTTTATTTTCATTTAAAAAATATTTTAACCTTATGTTAATTAAAGTGCTTAATAAACATGAGATGTTTATGTCAGGATGATGATATATATGGAATTAAAATAAAAGTTACTCTTATGTTTGACTTCTCTGTTTAATTCTTCCTAAAAGTACTGGACTTCTTTCAATCCTATAAGATGGTTCTCAGTTCTGGCTACTCATTAGAATAGACTCCCCTGAAGAACATTTTTGAAGTTCTAATATCTGTGCTCCAACCCTGAACAAATAAATCAGAATCACTGGGAATTAGACTCGGGCATCAACATTTTCAATTTTAACCTCCCCACTGATTCCAATATACAGCTTCAGTTGACCTTGCACCCCTGATCTTGAGTAAGATACACTGTTGTCTCTAAACAGACACACTTGCTCACATTGCTCTTTATCCATTCATTATAAAGCTCATCAAGTGCACACATTCCTGAATCTCAACTGAGGGGCAGTTACCCAGAATCCCCTGATGCTCAGTATTCCTTGCTGTTCCTCTCCCACTCCACACCACTCCATCTCAGAAAAGTGAATAATCCCAATTCCTATGGGAAGTACAGACATGAGAAAAATCAATCTGAAGTTAATGTCGACACCACTGATAGCAGAGTGCAAAGACAGAAAGAACATGCATCCTTGGTGAACTGAATTATCATATCAACCCAGAAGCCTAATCTATCAACTGGACTTCAGGTTATATGAACCAAGAAATTTTATGTGTCATTCAAATTACTTTGTGTTGGAGTGTCTGTTACTGGCAAGAGTACCATATTATACTATCAGTCCTTTAAGCTCTTAAAATGATTTTAGATCTCAACTGTTGATATCAGATTTGAAAGAAATGACAAAGTACAAGCCTGAAATGTGAAACCTTTTATAGGGTACCCAGCAAGAATATTCATACTTTAGTGAGGAGCAAACACTTGGGCTGTAAGTACTGTACAGCTGTGAAAACCTGGACTTTGAAATCTGATATATGTTCCAGCTGTATCCTGACCATTTGACTGTGTTCTTTTGTTTTAGCAGCATAAAGTATATTACATGAAATTTTCTTATAGTGTTATTTCAATGAATTTTCAAAGAAAAAAAAAGTCAAATTCTAGGCTCTGAATATGCCCTTAAAATGTAATCACACCTATACTATTACCAGAAACTACTATTATCTAATAAACCTTACTTGCTGAGAATACATTGAAAATCTGTTTCTTCAAAAGATGCTTCTAAAGATACAGGGAAGCATGAAAAAACAGGGAAAATATATTTATATTTGCTTACATATATATCAAAGGAACTCTGTAAGCAAGAAACTATGAATGAACAACGGTTCATTCCAAGGGGAACAGAGGGACTGGACAAATGAGTATATTGGGAGGAGACATAGCTATAAATACTCTTTAGTCTTTGAAATAATGTGATTATATTACCTATGGACAATTTTAATTATTGTCAATATCACTCAAATAAAAATTAATTTTAAAATTCTAAAATATACTTTTTACCATAAGTACTCTCAAATTAATTGATTATTCTGCCATCAAGAACCCACCAACATGAGAAATTCTACCATCTCCATTCAATGCCATATTACACTTTTGGCTAAAACAATACTAAAGTGAGAAATTAAAAAGTTTTTCTGTGAAATGCTCTTCTTAGTGATACAGATCCATTTCTATTCAGTTCAGTTCAGTTCAGTTCAGTTCAGTTCAGTTCAGTCGCTCAGTCATGTCTGACTCTTTGCGACCCAATGAACCACAGCATGCCAGGTCTCCCTATCCATCACTAACTCCCAGAGTTTACCCGAACTCATGTCCATTGAGTCAGTGATGCCATCCAACCATCTCCTCCTCCGTTGTCCCCTTCTCCTCCTGCCTTCAATCTTGCCCATCATGAGGGTCTTTTCAAATGAGTCAGCTCTTCACATCAGGTTGCGAAAGAATTGGAGTTTCAGCTTCAACATCAGTCCTTCCAATGAACACCCAGGACTGATTTCGTTTAGGGTGGACTGGTTGGATCTCCTTATAGTCCAAGGGACTCTCAAGAGACTTCTCCAACACCACAGTTTAAAAGCATCAATTCTTCGGTGATCAGCTTTCTTTATACTCCAACTCTTACATCCATACATGACTACTGGAAAAACCAGAGCCTTGACTAGACGGACATTTGTTGGCAAAGTAATGTCTCTGCTTTTTAATATGCTGTCTAGGTTGGTCATAACTTTACTTCCAAGGAGTAAGCGTCTTTTAATTTCATGGCTGCAATCACCATCTCCCATGATTTTGGAGCCCAGAAAGTCAGCCACTGTTTCCACTGTTTGCCAGTCTATTTCCTGTGATGTGATGGGACTGGATGCCATAATCTTAGTTTTCTGAATGTTGACCTTTAAGACAACTTTTCACTCTCCTCTTTCAGTTTCATCAACAGGCTCTTTAGTTCTTCACTTTCTGCCATAAGGATGGTGTCATCTGCATATCTGAGGTTATTGATATTTCTCCCAGCAATCTTGATTCCAGCTTGTGCTTCATCCAGCCCAGCGTTTCTCATGATGTATTGTGCATATAAGTTAAATAAGCAGGGTGACAATATACAGCCTTGATGTACCCCTTTTCCTAGTTGGAACCAGTCTGTTGTTCCATGTCCAGTTCTAACTGTTGCTTCCTGACCTGCATACAGGTTTCTTAAGAGGCAGGTCGGGTGGTCTGGTATTCCCAGGAAAATCTCTCTCAGAATTTTCCACAGTTTATTGTGATCCACACAGTCAAAGGCTTTAGCATAGTCAATAAAGCAGAAATAGATGTTTTTCTGGAACTCTCTGGCTTTTTCGATGATCCAGCAGATGTTGGCAATTTGATCTCTGGTTCCTCTGCCTTTTCTAAAACCAGCTTGAACATCTGGAATTTCACGGTTCACGTATTGTTGAAGCCTGGCTTGGGGAATTTTGAGCATTATTTTGCTAGCGTGTGAGATGAGTGCAATTGTGTGGTAGTTTGAGCATTCTTTGGCATTGCCTTTCTCTGGGATTGGAATGAAAACTGACCTTTTCCAGTCCCATGGCCACTGCTGAGTTTTCCACATTTGCTGACATATTGAGTGCAGCACTTTCACAGCATCATCTTTTAGGATTTGAAATAGCTCAACTGGAATTCCATCACCTCCACTAGCTTTGTTCATAGTGATGCTTCCTAAGGCCCACTTGACTTCACATTCCAGGATGTCTGGCTCTAGGTGAGTGATCTCACCATTGTGATTATCTGGGTCGTGAAGATCTTTTTTGAATAGTTCTGTGTATTCTTGCCACCTCTTCTTAATATCTTCTGCTTCTCTTAGGTCCATACCATTTCTGTCTTTAATTGAGTCCATCTTTGCATGAAATGTTCCCTTGGTATCTCTAATTTTTTGAAGAGATCTCTAGTCTTTCCCATTCTATTGTTTTCCTCTATTTCTTTGCACTGATCACTGAGGAAAGCTTTCTTATCTCTCCTTGCTAGTCTTTGGAACTCTGCATTCAAATGGGTATATATTTCCTTTTCTCCTTTGCTTTTTGCATCTCTTCTTTTCACAGCTATTTGTAAGGCTTCCTCAGGCAGCCATTTTGCTTTTTTGCATTTCTTTTTCATGGGGATGGTCTTGATCACTGTCTCCTGTACAATGTTATGAACCTCCGTCTGTAGTTCATCAGGCATCCTGTCTATCAGTTCTAGTCCCTTGAATCTATTTCTCACTTCCACTGTATAATCATACATTCCTATTAGGACAGTCAATACATTAAGCAAGCTCACAAGTGTCCTGAAACCACACAGAGGAAATACTGAATGTTCAAGATGATGTTAAGCAATCCGAGTAAAGGGAAAGGAGACATGGTTAAAGATGAACACAAGGAGGTTAAGTTGTCACTCTAGCCTAGAATATCTGAAGAATGAGCACAATTTACAAATTTTTGAATTAACAACTAGATGACTTACAAATGGCACACAAATATTGATTGCATATAACTCATTTAAGTTTGTTTGACTCATTGTCCTCCAACTTGCCCCAACTGCCATTTCAAACCAGATCTTGTTCTTGACTTTCCCATCTCTAGGGACAGACAATGGAGTCCAATTCTAATAACAATAATAACAATGCCAGCAAAATGTGGTCTACTGGAGAAAGGAATGGCAAACCACTTCAGTATTCTTGCCTTGAGAACCCCATGAACAGTACAAAAGGCAAAAAAATAGGATACTGAAAGATGAACTCCCCAGGTCGGTAAGTGCCCAATATGCTACTGGAGATCAGTGGAGAAGTAACTCCAGAAAGAATGAAGAGATGGAGCCAAAGCAAAAACAACACCCAGTTGTGGATGTGACTGGTGATGGAAGTAAAGTCTGATGTTGTAAAGAACAATATTGCATAGGAACCTGGAATGTTAGGTCCATGAATCAAGGGAAATTGGAAGTGGTCAAACAGAAGATGGCAAGAGTGAACACCAACATTTTAGGAATCAGCAAACCAAATGGAATGGGTGCATTTAACTCAGATGACCATTATATCTACTACCGTGGGCAAGAATCCCTTAGAAGAAATGGAGTAGCCATCATAGTCAACAAAAGAGTCCAAAATGCAGTACTTGGATACAACCTCAAAAATGACAGAAGGATCTCTGTTCATTTCCAAGGCAAACCATTCAATATCACTGGAATCCAAGTCTATGCCCCAACCAGTAATGCTGAAGAAGCTGAAGTTGAATGGTTCTATGAAGAGCTACAAGACCTTTTAGAACTAACACCCCCAAAAGATGTACTTTTCATTATAGGGGACTGGAATGCAAAAGTAGGAAGTCAAGAAACACCTGGAGTAACAGGCAAATTTGGCCTTCAACTACAGAATGAAGCAGGGCAAAGGCTAACAGAGTTTTGCCAAGAGAATGCACTGGTCATAGCAAACACCCTTTTACAACAACACAAGAGAAGACTCTACACATGGTCATCACCAGATGACCAACACTAGAATCAGACTGGTTATATTCTTCACAGCCAAAGATGGAGAAGCTCTATATAGTTAACAAAAACAAGACCGGGAGCTGACTGTGGCTCAGATCATGAACTCCTTATTACCAAATTCAGACTCAAATTGAAGAAAGTAGGGAAAACCACTAGACCATTCAGGTATGACCTAAGTCATATACTTTACAATTATACAGGGGAAGTGAGAGTAGATTTAAAGGACTAGACCTGATAGACAGGGTGCCTGATGAACTATGGACGGAGGTTCGTGACATTGTACAAGAGACAGGGATCAAGACCATCCCCAAGAAAAAGAAATGTAAAAAAGCAAAATGGATATCTGGGGAGGCCTTACAAATAGCTGTGAAAAGAAGAGACGCAAAAAGCAAAGGAGAAAAGGAAATATATACCCATTTGAATGCAGAGTTCCAAAGACTAGCAAGGAGAGATAAGAAAGCTTTCCTCAGTGATCAGTGCAAAGAAATAGAGGAAAACAATAGAATGGGAAAGACTAGAGATCTCTTCAAAAAATTAGAGATACCAAGGGAACATTTCATGCAAAGATGGACTCAATTAAAGACAGAAATGGTATGGACCTAAGAGAAGCAGAAGATATTAAGAAGAGGTGGCAAGAATACACAGAACTATTCAAAAAAGATCTTCACGACCCAGATAATCACAATGGTGAGATCACTCACCTAGAGCCAGACATCCTGGAATGTGAAGTCAAGTGGGCCTTAGGAAGCATCACTATGAACAAAGCTAGTGGAGGTGATGGAATTCCAGTTGAGCTATTTCAAATCCTAAAAGATGATGCTGTGAAAGTGCTGCACTCAATATGTCAGCAAATGTGGAAAACTCAGCAGTGGCCATGGGACTGGAAAAGGTCAGTTTTCATTCCAATCCCAGAGAAAGGCAATGCCAAAGAATGCTCAAACTACCACACAATTGCACTCATCTCACACGCTAGCAAAATAATGCTCAAAATTCCCCAAGCCAGACTTCAACAATACGTGAACCGTGAAATTCCAGATGTTCAAGCTGGTTTTAGAAAAGGCAGAGGAACCAGAGATCAAATTGCCAACATCTGCTGGATCATCGAAAAAGCCAGAGAGTTCCAGAAAAACATCTATTTCTGCTTTATTGACTATGCTAAAGCCTTTGACTGTGTGGATCACAATAAACTGTGGAAAATTCTGAGAGAGATTTTCCTGGGAATACCAGACCACCCGACCTGCCTCTTAAGAAACCTGTATGCAGGTCAGGAAGCAACAGTTAGAACTGGACATGGAACAACAGACTGGTTCCAACTAGGAAAAGGGGTACATCAAGGCTGTATATTGTCACCCTGCTTATTTAACTTATATGCACAATACATCATGAGAAATGCTGGGCTGGATGAAGCACAAGCTGGAAATGTGTGTTAAAATGTGCATGCAGATGAGCCTCGGAAGATAATATACAAGTTTTAAGATAGTTGTATGTTAAAAGTTGGATGACAAGTGGGTTTTTTTCCTTCCTGTAGGGTTCTTTCAATCTTAATTTTACCCCATGCATTATTTTAACCTATATTAGCATATAGATCATATTTATAACAAGATTCAACATATTGACAAATTAAACAAGATTGCAGTTTATCTCTCTCTCATATTACAGTCCAAATATAAGCCATGCAGAATGGAATGATAAGCTGGTTCTGGAACTGACATCATATTTGGAACTGATATGCTGATCCCAAACTATGTTTCTACTTAGAAATTCTATGACTAAGAATAGGAGAAAGGGATGTTTTTTGCCTCACTACTCCATATTTTCCCTGAGGGCATGGAAACAGGTGCCTGCAGGTAGTTTATGTTTTCACACACACACGCACCCATGCTCAGTCATGTCTGAATCTGAGACCTCAGAGGACTGTAACCTGCCAGGCTCCTCTGTCCATGGGATTTCCCAGGCAAGAATACCGGAGTGGGTTGCCATTTCCTCCTCCAGGGGACATTCACGACCACACACAATCTGTGTCTCCTGTGTATTCTGCACTGCAGGCAGATTCTTTACTGCTGAGCCACTGGGGAAACACGTATTAACTGCAAGCTCTCTACCCATCCTTATCTAGTAAGTAGTTCCTTAAATTGATGATGCACTGCTTCTTAACCAAGCAGATACTACTGCTCTTGTCACCAAATTAAGTTTTATATTTTCAAAAATTCACAGGTGGCGCTGGTGGTAAAGAACCTGGCTCCCGGTGCAGGAGGCATAAGAGACAGTGGTTTGACCCCTGACCCCTGGGTCAGGAAGATCCCCTGGAGGAGGGCATGACAACCCATTCCAGCATTCTTGTCTGGAGAATCCCATGGACAGAGGAACCTGGCAGGCTACAGTACATGGGATTGCAAACAGTCAGACACAACTGAAGCGACTTAGCACCTAGCAGCACAAATGCTCATATAACTGGCTCTTAAGAGAGGTCTTATTAGGTCTCTACTCAAGTATTGCCACCTAGGATAATGTCATTTGTGAACTTCCCTATCTAAAGCAGCCTCTTATCCAATCATTCTTACTTTGTTTTATTTTTTTTTTCATAGTCTTTAAAAGCATTTATTTGATTATCTCATTTGCCTTCCCCCAGTAGAATTTAAGTTCCATGAGAGCAGATATCATTTGAAACTCTGTATCCTCAGAAACTGGTCTATAGTACCTATCATAGTGCCTGCCTCACAGGAAGAGGACAAAAAATGTTGAATGAATGAATGAATGGCAAACACTAAAGTAACTCTAGTGTTGAAAGGGCCCAGCAGGGAAACAAAAGATAATTGACAATTACCAGATATATAATTGACAATTACCTCTGACATTTTCTTATTAACCTTAGAAAATACCGGGTGGGAAGTAAGCTGTTTTGCAAGCTAATGGGGAAATATTTGATTGTTATCTAAACTCATTTAATCTTGAAGGACTGATTCAAGGTGCAGGCAAATGCTTCTCAAACGGAATAGAGATCCATTAAATCCCTTTATCCAAACTCCTGGCCAGCTTGTCTTTTTTTAGCCCTCAGAGTTTTAGGTCACAGCTGATGGTATTAACAGAAATCACCAACTGGGGCCATAATAATGAATTTAAAATTAATAATAATAAAATTCAAAAAGAATTTTAAGTGAATTGTTATTCCCTTTCTTCCAGCCTGAGTACAATACCCACTGAATTCAAGGTTACATCCCAAGGGTAAATCTATGGATGAGAATAAAAGTCCTGCCATCCAAAAGGGAGATCTTGTTTTAAACTCAATTCGCTGATTTTCAACCAAATTTGGCGTTATGTGAATGTGTAACAACAGCTCTTGATGCCTGCGTTATAGATAAGCCAACAACAAATTCTTTAAATATGTATTGGAGTTAACTCTAGCAAATGTAAAGCTAAATGAACACAACTGTGAAGAGATATTCTTCCTGCTAAATGATCAGCAATCATATCTTAGATGCTATACTTCCTGCTAAAGTGTGAGGGGATGTTGGGAGTTGCAGAGAGTATTTAACGTTAATACTGCTAATGGATTCTTGTGCTGAAAGCATGTAACATAATTCATTACACATTATATGATTTCCTGGCATGGCACATGGGCCACTTGAAAGTCGAATTATTCATATGTTATTGCCTCTGAGGCTACACAAAATTTTAGCTTTTATATAATCATTGATTTAAGCAATCTTTTCTTGAGAAAATAATTTTTTTTTAATTTGAGGGCTAAAACAACCACCAGTTTCAAAAACAGAAGTCAGAGGCGGTCCTAAGATGGCGGAGGAATAGGACAGGGAGACCACTTTCTCCCCGACAAACTCATCAAAAGAACATTTAAATGCTGAGTAAATTCCACAAAGCGGCTTCTGAGTGCCGGCAGAGGACATCAGGCACCCAGAAAAGTGGCCCATTGTCTTCTAAAAGAGATGTTTTATCAACGATGCTGTATAGAAGAAGTCTTGAGACTACTGTAAAAATAAGACTGAAAACCAGAAGCAGTAGGCTTAAGTCCAAATCCTGAGAACATCAGAGAACTCCTGACTCCAGAGAATATTAATCAATAGGAGCTCATCAAATGCCTCCATACTTACACTGAAACCAAGCACCACCCAAGGGCCAATAAGTTCCAGAGCAAGACATACCATGCAAATTCTCCAGCAACACAGGAACACAGCCCTGAGCTTCAATATACAGGCTGCCCAAAGTTACTCCAAAACCACTGACATCTCATAACTCATCGCTGGACACTTCATTGCACTCCAGAGAGAAGAAATCCAGCTCCACCCACCAGAACACCGACACAAGCTTCCCTAACCAAGAAACCTTGACAAGCCACAGATACAACCCCACCCACAGTGAGGAAACTCCACAATAAAGAGAACTCCACAAACTGCCAGAATACAGAAAGGCCACCCCAAACGCAGCAATATAAACAAGATGAAGAGACAGAGGAATACCCAGCAGGTAAAGGAACAGAATAAATACCCATCAAACCAAACAAAAGAGGAAGAGATAGGGAATCTACCTGATAAAGAATTCCAAATAATGATAGTGAAAATGATCCAAAATCTTGAAATCAAAATGGAATCACAGATAAATAGCCTGGAGACAAGGATTGAGAAAATGCAAGAAAGGTTTAACAAGGACCTAGAAGAAATAAAAAAGAGTCAATATATAATGAATAATGCAATATATGAGATCAAAAACACTCTGGAGGCAACAAATAGTAGAATAATGGAGACAGAAGATAGGATTAGTAAAGTAGAAGATAGAATGGTAGAAATAAATGAATCAGAGAGGAAAAAAGAAAAATGAATGAAAAGAAATCAGGACAACCTCAGAGACCTCCAGGACAATATTAAATGCTCCAACTTTCGAATCATAGGAGTCCCAGAAGAAGAAGACAAAAAGAAAGACCATGAGAAAATCCTTGAGGAGATAATAGTTGAAAACTTCCCTAAAATGGGGAAGGAAATAATCACCCAAGTCCAAGAAACCCAGAGAGTCCCAAACAGGATAAACCCAAGGCAAAACACCCCAAGACACATATTAATCAAATTAACAAAGATCAAACACAAAGAACAAATATTAAAAGCAGCAAGGGAAAAACAACAAATAACACACAAGGGGATTCCCATAAGGATAACAGCTGATCTTTCAATAGAAACTCTTCAGGCCAGGAGGGAATGGCAAGACATACTTAAACTGATGAAAGAAAATAACCTACAGCCCAGATTACTGTACCCAGCAAGGATCTCATTCAAATATGAAGGAGAAATTCAAAGCTTTACAGACAAGCAAAAGCCGAGAGAATTCAGCACCACCAAACCAGCTCTCCAACAAATGCTAAAGGATATTCTCTAGACAGGAAACACAAAAAGGGTGTATAAACTCGAACCCAAAACAGTAAAGTAAATGGCAATGGGATCATACTTATTAATAATTACCTTAAACGTAAATGGGTTGAATGCCCCAACCAAAAGACAAAGACTGGCTGAATGGATACAAAAACAAGACCCCTATATATATTGTCTACAAGAGACCCACCTCAAAACAGGGGACACATACAGACTGAAAGTGAAGGACTGGAAAAAGATATTCCATGCAAATAGAGACCAAAAGAAAGCAGGAGTAACAATACTCATATCAGATAAAATAGACTTTAAAACAAAGGCTGTGAAAAGAGACAAAGAAGGACACTACATAATGATCAAAGGATCAATCCAAGAAGAAGATATAACAATTATAAATATATATGCACCCAACATAGGACCACTGCAATATGTAAGACAAATGCTACAAATGCTAACAAGTATGAAAGGGGAAATTAACAATAACACAATAATAGTGGGAGACTTTAATACCCCACTCACACCTATGGACAGATCAACTAAACAGAAAATTAACAAAGAAACACAAACTTTAAATGATACAATAGACCAGTTAGACCTAATTGATATCTATAGGACATTTCACCCCAAAACAATGAATTTCACCTTTTTCTCAAGTGCACATGGAAACTTCTCCAGGATAGATTACATCCTGGGCCATAAATCTAGCCTTGGTAAATTCAAAAAAAAACCCCAATGTTCATTGCAGCACTGTTTATAATAGCCAGGACATGGAAACAACCTAGATGTCCATCAGCAGATGAATGGATAAGAAAGCCGTGGTACATATACACAATGGAGTATTACTCGGCCATTAAAAAGAATACATTTGAATCAGTTCTGATGAGATGGATGAAACTGGAGCTGATTATACAGAGTGAAGTAAGCCAGAAAGAAAAACACCAATACAGTATACTAACACATATATATGGAATTTAGAAAGATGGCAATGATGACCCTGTATGCAGGACAGCAAAAAAGACACAGATATGTATAGCGGACTTTTGGACTCAGAGGGAGAGGGAGAGGGTGAGATGATTTGGGAGAATGGCATTGAAACATGTATAATATCATGTAAGAATCAAATTGCCAGTCTATGTCCGATGCAGGATACGGCACGCTTGGGGCTGGTACATGGGGATGACCCAGAGAGATGTTGTGGGGAGGGGGATGGGAGGAGGGTTCATGTTTGGGAACGCATGTACACCCGTGGTGGATTCATGTCAATGTATGGCAAAACCAATACAGAATTGTAAAGTAAAATAAAAAATAAATTTAAAAAAATTCAAATCATTCCAAGCATGTTTTCTGACCATAATGCAGTAAGATTAGATCTCAATTACAGGAGAAAAACTATTAAAAATTCCAACATATGGAGGCTGAAAAACATGCTTCTGAATAACCAACAAATCACAGAAGAAATCAAAAAAGAAACCAAAAAATGCATAGAAATGAATGAAAATGAAAACACGACAACCCAAAACCTGTGGGACACTGTAAAAGCAGTGCTAAGGGGAAAGTTCATAGCAATACAGGCATACCTCAAGAAACAAGAAAAAAGTCAAATAAATAACCTAACTCTACACCTAAAGCAACTAGACAAGGAAGAAATGAAGAACCCCGGGGTCAGTAGAAGGAAAGAAATCTTAAAAATTAGGGCAGAAATAAATGCAAAAGAAACAAAAGAGACCATAGCAAAAATCAACAAAGCCAAAAGCTGGTTCTTTGAAAGGATAAATAAAATTGACAAACCATTAGCCAGACTCATCAAGAAACAAAAGGAGAAAAATCAAATCAATAAAATTAGAAATGAAAATGGAGAGATCACAACAGACAACACAGAAATACAAAGGATCACAAGAGACTACTATCAGCAATTATGTGCCAATAAAATGGACAACATGGAAGAAATGGACAAATTCTTAGAAAAAGACAACTTTCCAAAACTGAACCAGGAAGAAATAGAAAATCTTAACAGACCCATCACAAGCATGGAAATTGAAACTGTAATCAGAAATCTTCCAGCAAACAAAAGCCCAGGTCCAGACAGCTTCACAGCTGAATTCTACCAAAAATTTAAAGAGCTAACACCTATCCTACTCAAACTCTTCCAGAAAATTGCAGAGGAAGGTAAACTTCCAAACCCATTCTATGAGGCCACCATCACCCTAATACCAAAACCTGACAAAGATCCCAGAAAAAAAGAAAACTACAGGACAATATCACTGATGAACATAGATGCAAAACTCCTTAACAAAATTCTAGCTATCAGAACCCAACAACACATTAAAAAGATCATACACCATGACCAAGTAGGCTTTATCCCAGCGATGCAAGGATTCTTCAATATCCACAAAGCAATCAATGTAATTCACCACATTAACAAATTGAAAAATAAAAGCCATATGATTATCTCAATAGATGCAGAGAAAGCCTCTGACAAAATTCAACATCCATTTATGATAAAAACTCTCCAGAAAGCAGGAATAGAAGGAATATACCTCAACATAATAAAAGCTATATATGACAAACCCACAGCAAACATTATCCTCAATGGTGAAAAATTGAAAGCATTTCCCCTAAAGTCAGGAACAAGACAAGGGTGCCCACTCTCACCACTACTATTCAACATAGTTCTGGAAGTTTTGGCCACAGCAATCAGAGCAGAAAAAGAAATAAAAGGAATCCAAACTAGAAAAGAAGAGGTAAAACTCTCACTGTTTGCAGATGACATGATCCTCTACATAGAAAACCCTAAAGACTCCACCAGAAAATTACTAGAGCTAATCAATGAATATAGTAAAGTTGCAGGATATAAAATCAACACATAGACATCCCTTGCATTCCTATACGCTAATAATGAGAAAATAGAAAGAGAAATTAAGGAAACAAGTCCATTCACCACTGCAACAAAAAGAATAAAATACTTAGGAATATATCTACCTAAAGAAACTAAAGACCAATATATAGAAAACTATAAAACACTGGTGAAAGAAATCAAAGAGGACACTAATAAGATGGAGAAATATACCATGTTCATGGATCAGAAGAATCAACATAGTGAAAACGAGTATACTACCCAAAGTAATCTATAGATTCAATGCAATCCCTATCAAGCTACCAACAGTATTTTTCACAGAGCTAGAACAAATAATTTCACAATTTGTATGGAAATACAAAAAACCTCGAATAGCCAAAGCAATCTTGAGAAAGAAGAATGGAACTGGAGGAATCAACCTGCCTGACTTCAGGCTCTACTACAAAGCCACAGTCATCAAGACAGTATGGTACTGGCACAAAGACAGAAATATAGATCAATGGAACAAAATAGAAAGCCCAGAGATAAACCCACCCACCTATGGACACCTTATCTTTGACAAAGGAGGCAAAAATATACAATGGAGAAAAGACAATCTCTTTAACAAGTGGTGCTGGAAAAACTGGTCAACCACTTGTAAAAGAATGAAACTAGAACACTTTCTAACACCATACACAAAAATAAACACAAAATGGATTAAAGATCTAAACATAAGACCAGAAACTATAAAACTCCTAGAGGAGAACATAGGCAAAACACTCTCCAACATAAATCACAGCAGGATCCTCCATGATCCACCTCCCAGAATATTGGAAATAAAAGCAAAAATAAACAGATGGGACCTAATTAAAATTAAAAGCTTCTGCACAACAAAAGAAACTATAAGCAAGGTGAAAAGACAGCCTTCTGAATGGGAGAAAATAATAGCAAATGAAGCAACTGACAAACAACTAATCTCAAAAATATACAAGCAACTGCTGCAGCTCAATTCCAGAAAAATAAACAACCCAATCAAAAAATGGGCCAAAGAACTAAACAGACATTTCTGCAAAGAAGACATACAGATGGCTAACACATGAAAAGATGCTCAACATCACTCATTATCAGAGAAATGCAAATCAAAACCACAATGAGGTACCATTTCACGCCAGTCAGAATGGCTGCGATCCAAAAGTCTACAAGCAATGAATGCTGGAGAGGGTGTGGAGAAAAGAGAACACTCTTACACTGTTGGTGGGAATGCAAACTAGTACAGCCACTATGGAGAACAATGTGGAGATTCCTTAAAAATCTGGAAATAGAACTGCCTTATGACCCAGCAATCCCACTGCTGGGCATACACACCAAGGAAACCATAATTGAAAGAGACACGTGTACCTCAATGTTCATTGCAGCACTGTTTATAATAGCCAGGACATGGAAGCAACCTAGATGCCCATCAGCAGATGAATGGATAAGGAAGCTGTGGTACATATACACAATGGAGTATTCTGCTAAGTCACTTCAGTCGTGTCCGACTCTGTGTGACCCCATAGACGGCAGCCCACCAGGTGCCCCCATCCCTGGGGTTCTCCAGGCAAGAACATTGGAGTGGGTTGTCATTTCCTTCTCCAATGCATGAAAGTGAGAAGTGAAAGGGAAGTCGCTCAGTCGTGTCCGATTCTTTGCGACCCCATGGATCGCAGCCTACCAGGCTCCTCTGTCCATGGGATTTTCCAGGCAAGAGTACTGGAGTGGGGTGCCATCGCCTTCTCTGTAATGGAGTATTACTCAGCCATTAAAAAGAATACATTTGAATCAGTTCTAATGAGGTGGATGAAACTGGAGCCTATCATACAGAGTGAAGTAAGCCAGAAAGAAAAACACCAATACAGTATACTAATGCATATATATGGAATTTAGAAAGATGGTAACAATAACCCTATATGCGAGACAGCAAAAGAGACTCAGATGTATAGAACAGTCTTTTGGACTCTGTGGTCTCCCACAGAGGGTGGGACGATTTGGGAGAATGGCATTTAAACATGTAAAATATCATATGTGAAACAAATCACCAGTCCAGGTTCAATACAGTATACAGGATGCTTGGGGCTGGTGCCCTGGGATGACGCAGAGGGATGGTATGGGGAGGGAGGTGGGAGGGGGGTTCAGGATTGGGAACACGTGTACACCCGTGGCAGATTCATGCTGATGTATGGCAAAACCAATACAATATTGTAAAGTAATTAGCCTCCAACTAAAATAAATAAATTTATCAAAAAAAAAAAAAAAGTATGAGGGTCAAAAATAAATAAATAAAGGTTTAAATTAAAAAAAAAAAAAAACAGAAGTCATTATTTTCCTTATAAACCAGATGTTCCTCTTGGGTTCCACCTTAGCTAACGGCAGGACAATCCTCCCAGGCAATTAGTGGTATCCATGGTTTTTCCCACATTCCCAGTGTCCACAGAGAAGCTCACAAGTGCCCTTCTCTTCTTTCAACTAGGTAACGACTAACAGCTTCTTCTCTCTCTACCAGCAGCATACAATTTGAATCCCTTTCCTATGGCATTCCAGGTATAGCCCAATCTAGATTCATTTCACTTTCCAGCATTGCCTCCCACTACAAATGCCCCAAGCAAACATGATTCCTAAATAAGTTAAAAATATTAGGATCTCTGTGTCATTGTTCACACCATTTCCTGATTGTCCAAATGCTGAAATTCTATCCCCTTCCATCTGTTCCTTCTTCCCTTTCATCCTTTTGTGCTCAGCTCAGTTGCCACTTTCTTAGTAAATTATCCCAATAGGAATTCCTTCACAGGAGTTGGAACTCCTTCCATCTTGCTTCCATGACATTTTGCGTGCTCAGTCATTTTAGTTGTGTCTGACTCTTTGTGACTCTATGGACTGTAGCCTGCCAGGCTCCTCTGTCCATGGGATTCTCCAAGCAAGAAAACTAGAGCGGGTTGCCATGCCCTCCTCCAGGGGATCTTCCCAACCCAGGGATCACATAGCAGGCAGATTCTTAACCACTGAGCTGACATTTTGCTTCTTTACAATAAAATTTTAAATATTACTATTGAGACCTGACTATGTGCCAGACACTTTGCTAAGCAAGCATTAACTCATTTAATCATCAGTTTCCCAGGTGGTGCTTGTGGTAAAGAATCCACCTGCCAATGCAGGAGATGTAAGAGACGCCTGTCTCAGGAAGATCCCCTGGATGAGGGCATGGCAACTCACTCCAGTATTCTGGACACAACTGAAGCAACTTAGCATGCATTATTATCCTACCTTATAGAGGCCTCTACAAGGTTAACTTGTTTAAAGCCAGGCAGTTAGCAAGTGGGAAATTGGAATCCAGCTCCTCTAACCCTAGAGACATGCTCTTTTTGAGCATTCTGACTGATACTATAATTAGTATTCATAACTCTGCCTCTCCATTAAAACTGTACACTCCTTGAAATATGGGGTTGTGTCTTTGCAGCTGTGTAGTTCCAATCTAGCACTGTGTTTTGTGCATAATAGCTGCTCAAATCCCTTAATGAATTAACAGAAAAGAGGATGTGGAAGTCTGACAACACTTAATAGAGTATAGTTTTCTTACACCACTCTTTTCTTTCCTACTACTCACGTCCCCAGCTCATTAGTATAGATTACAAAAACTGCATATAGTCCATAGAGCAAAAACTGTGGCTATCTCAGAGCTCCGAGACCCACATCAGCTGAACCATCCTGAGACGTAAAGTGGTAGCACTTCACAATGAGCAGCCTAACGCAGGCTCAGCGCTTGAGAGTCAGCTAGAAATACGACCACAGTTTGAGCTCATTTCCGCACATCTGGCAACGGTTTTATCTAAGCTGCAAGTATCCCAGCCCTCCAAGCATTACTACTATAATGTTTATTGAGCAATAACAATTGCTAGATGCAATTCAGAATGTTGAATTGAACATCATCTTTACCCAGGAGACTGGTAATTTAAATTCAACAGACCTACAGAAACATCTCCTGCCGATACATGTATTCAATAAGCAATGCAGCAGTATTCCTCCAGTGAGTCAAAGCATCCCTGGATACTGAGTGAGACATTCAGCAAAGATGCATTAACTCACCCAGGCTGAGAAAGGAGCATTTAGTGTGCTAGAGAAATGACTTGTTATACAGACCTTAGTCCCACAGAAGTTAGTAGTTTCTCAATGTGATTAATGCTCTGACTAACACAGTTTATGATGTGAGATCAAAGATGTAGCCAAGACTGGCCCTAGAAAAAAAATGCAAAAGAACTAGAAATATAAATCTCACCTCTCCTAATAGCATCAGCTTCTGCTTTCTGGTATGTGCCTTTATTCCACAAGGTCCATCCCATTTCTAGTTTAACTAATCTCTGCTAAACATTTAACTGGCAATGGGCCAATCAATGCATTACGTTTTAAAGTTAAATTTAATTTTGATCAAAGTAATTCACACACATCATTTTAAAAGTAAAACATGACAAAAGCAGTCCTCTAGCCCAGTCTTTCCCAATCCCTACTTCTGTTTCCTTGTGGTAACCACTTTCAGTTCTTTTAGCCATTTCTTTTGGTGTTTACATCAACTTTATAAAAAAATGTGTTTATACAGTTATTTATTGATTTTTAAAACTTAAACATTATTTGCTTCCTTCTGTAGGAGAAATTACCTGTCAACATGTCCCATGCACCCCTCCCAAATATACATGTATTTCCCCTCTGCCATCTTCCCAACATAAGTACAACATACTTTTAGGTTAAATCTATAATTGAAGCTTACCTAAGTATGCATCTCTTAATACTGTTCACAGCTAAGTCATGTAATATGATTATAGTTCTTGATCAACATTTTATTTCCTAAATGTTTATACTTTCCTCTGATTTTGGTTGCTTACTTTTCTATACACCTATCAACAGCTCATTCTCAAACGCTCCATTAGAACTGAAAATTCCTCTCAGTGTAGTCAAACACCTCATGTAAGCTGTGAGTTTAATTTGTTTCTTGGAGACCTCCCTATAGACTCCTCTGTTCTTTCCCTATAATCTAGACTAATTGTTTTTGAGACTGCTGGACATGTAGCACTGGGGCTTCCCTGGGCCATCATCGAGAGAATTCTCTTTGCCTCCCTCCTGTGTCATTAGATTCATTTTTTTTTTAATGCCTTCCTCTCTCTTATTCTACTTATTCTTTCATGGAGCATATACCTCCATGGTTTTTTGTTTGTTTGTTTGTTTTTTTAAGGTACAGTGGCAGTAACTCTGTGGAGCCTTCACATACCTGTTAATGCATTTACCCTCATGTTTACAAGGCTATAGAACTTTAGTATGGTGAGCATTTTCTCTCAGAATTTTTATGGCATTTCTCCACTGTTTTCTAGTTTTCAATATTTAATAGAGAAACTGAGGGCCAGTGTACTTAGTCAATGGTAAAACCAGGTCTCAAGATCACATCTCTCTAAGTCCAGGAATATTTATCCCTCATAATACCCAGTCTCCATTTACTAAAGTATGGAGGGAGAAAACGGAACTACTTCCAACTATTTGAAATTAGATAAAGGGCTCCTTTGTATACCTAAAGCTTGAGTCAAAGGACTGAAGTTATAATGGTAAAACAATAATGATACATACTTTATTTGAGGGACATGCATGTGTGCGTGTCAAGTTGCTTCAGTTGTGTCTGACTCTTTGTGACCCCATGGACTGTAGCCCACCAGGCTCCTCTGTCCATGGAATTTGCCAGGCAAGAATAGTAGAGTGGGTTGCCATGCCCTCCTCCAGGGGACCTTCCTGACCCAGGGATCAAACCCAGGTCTCTGCTATTACAGGCGAATTCTTTACCACCGAGCCACCGGGGAAGTTCTATTTGAGAGACAGGATCCCTCAAATCACAGGGCACAACTTCTAATTCTACCCAATGTGCCAAGCTGGTAGCATGCCCTAAAGTTTCTGGGGACTCCAGAAAGTAAGCTTTGGAAGGTAATTCTCCATGGGTCTCTCACATTTCTACCTGCCTTATAAGTAGAAGCACTGACTGCCTTTGTTCCCAACTACATTTTTCAGAAGGTAGGTGCAACAAATATCCATGGGAGATGTAGATCACATATCACTCTGAAGCAAAGGGCAGGTTTGCTTTCAGCCCTGGAAGACAGAAATAATGTCTCCTGGAGGAAGAGGCAGACATGCCTACTGCCATTGTAAACAGTTTGGGTTCCTAAACTCAAGATACTTGTCATTGCATGTGTAGATATTACCTGATCCTCTTCACATTGCCCAGCCACAGACAAGGCTCAGGCAACAGACACAAATGCTGATACTCTGGCTACTGCTAGTGCTATAAGTCATAATTGTCCTTGGTTTCTGACCCAGGAATATCATATCTTCTGCAGGTACCCATGAAACTGGCAGACTCGATTGTTAGTTTCCAAGTAGGATAAAATTCAGACCCTTTTCAGTTCTTGAGAGAGAGAGATCCAAAATATATAGGAGAAATATTTGGGTGAATATATAAATTTAAAAGAATTTCCTATAAAAAGTTTTGGCTTGGGAATATAGAATTCAAATCCAACTATAGTATTCAGTTCAGTTCAGTTGCTCAGTCGTGTCCGATTCTTTGCGACCCCAGGGACTGCAGCACACCAGGCCTCCCTGTCCATCACCAACTCCTGGAGTTCACTCAAACTCATCTCCATTGAGTCGGTGATGCCCCCCAACCACCTCATCCTCTGTTGTCCCCTTCTCCTCCTCCCCTCAATCTTTCCCAGTATTAGGGTCTTTTCAAATGAGTCAGTTCTTCACATCAGGTGGCCAAAGTAAACTATAGTGTAGGAGTCCAGAAATTATATATACTTGAAATTTGGCTTCAACAAGCTACATATTTTTGCAGTGCACCTAAACTGCCTCTGAGTTTCTTATTAGTATTCGATATTTCTATGGTCAAGTGTTCTCTATATTTTTTTTGCAGAGTTCTTCACAAAATATTTATTCCCTAAGACATGACCATTTGGGAGGTAGCAGGAAAAGGGATCTCTTATAATTAACTAAAGTCTTTAAGGGCTATTTTTTTTATATCTGTAGACCCAAAACACAATAAAATCTCTTAAATGTAGAAACCCTTAACTTAAGCTAAACTGTAATACCAGGAAATATTTGCTGAATACATGGCCTGATCTGCTTTTAGGATTATTAGCAACACATATTGAATGCATTAAAGAATGTGAATTGAACTCTGACCTTATAAAGTGCTTTATGATCAGTATTACTGCAAGTTAATCCTCATCATCACATCACATGAAAACTACCCAGAATAAAACACAGTGTCAAAAAGAAAATACCTCTTTGCCATCATGCAATATGCAGTTCTGATCCAATGAGAAAGAACAGTTCAGAGTCTAGAGTATATGAAAATAAATCCCTAAAACCCTGTTATTCTAAAAAGTTCATTTATTGTGCTGTCAGCTCCCAAAGTCATCCTGGTATACAGATCACCTAAGAGAACCATAGGAAGTCTGATGGTCCGTGATGGACCAAAATAGCATTATGACGAACTTCTCCCAGAGCTGCAGAAAAGGGGGAAGAACGCAGATTGCAGATTTAGGAGAATGCTATTCAAATTCCGGCTCCACTCTGACCAGTCATGAATCTTGGGGTGTATATATTTTTCTGAGCTCAACTTCCTTGTCTGAAGACGGGCTTTGGTTATAGCCAACGCCATCATTTTGAGGATCACAAAACAATGGTATGCGCACATGTTTGGCACATAAAAGCCTCCTAATAAATATTCATTGAATCCAAATCGCAGAGTAGACCTGGAGCAGTCCTAGGTTTTCCAGATTACAATAACATAGGATCCTCAGACTCTGTCTACTTAAAATGAGACAATTTTTCCTTATATCAAGTGTTTCCTTAAGTAGGCTATGAGGAAACAGCTAATGTTTCTAAACCAGGGAATGACAGCTTAAGGAAAATCACTCTAATGGCAAAGAATAAAACAACTTGGTGGCAGTTAGAGAGTGCAGCAAGAAAGACCAGTTAGGAGGCGATTTAAATATTTCAGAGCACAGGCATCAGATAGTCAAGTAATGGGGATAGTATTGATGAACCTGATAAGAAGTAAAAAAAAACTCTGACTGGTGATTAACTACTCAGGGAAAGAGAGTTTACCCTTAAAATGACAGTGTGTTTATTATACATTAGTCCCAGTAACCAGTTCACAGAACAATTCTTTCAGGTAGATAAGTTGATATTTTTACCTACTGTTCCTAATAACATGTATTTAAAAATGCATCTTGATTTAAAACAGACACTTTTAAGTAAAGTTTATTTATTTATTATAACACAAACTCCTCAGTTCTGAGGGAGGGGAATAGAAAAATCATCGTGAAAGGACAAGATATGGCGTTTAGTGAAACAAAGTCAATGTTTTGGCTTCAGCTTTTAGTTAATAGACATGGTTTAGTTTATAAGCATGTTAATAAATGTTTACATAATTAAAATAGGAAATGGACTAAGAATAGTAATACAGTGATTTTTCTGTTACAGGTTTGTATGACCGCCCACCAGTTGCAGGGAATTGTGGCTAACGTTTCAGGTTATACAGGACAGAAGAAATCAGCTCATTATTTGTCTCACTCACAACTGGAAACTCATCCTCTCAAGTACTGCCCATGATTTTCAGAAAGCAAGACCATTTAGGTTTGCCATCTCAGGGGCTATTAAGAAATATTGGGTGGATATTACTAGACTCAAGTGCTTGTTTACTTCTTTCATTTTTCTCTTTGCTGACCAAGGGAAATTACAGATCATTATGTGCAACTGTGCCATCATTACAAATTTATGAGAGAAGTAAATGACTTCTTTGATGGGTTTAAGAGTATAGAAGCCCTAAGCAGATGCTTTCTACAAAACATTATTCCATTTCTCACTCCCAAATCTGATCTCTAGCAAACTCTCTCTTTCCTTTGGAACCACTAATCCTGATGCAGAGAAAGCAGCTTTTTTAAAAGTTTGTTTCATATAACCTACTACTACAATATAAAATTCTTCAAAGAAATCATAACTGTATTTAAAAAAAAAAAAAAAAGAAATCATAACTGTATTTAATATTCATTTTCTTAAGGGCAAAGTAAGTTTCATGGAAACTGGCAGCTCCCTAATGATAAAACAAGGAGTACAAAAGCTCATGAATGGTAAACCATGCCCCCTAGAGTAAGACAGTTTTAATCAGCTATATCTCAAACAGTGAGGAATAACTAAACATTTTAAAATATGGAATTCTCAAACAGAAACTGGGAAGAGTTCCACCTAACAAGATCATATTTCAAACATATTCCAACTGAATGACTATTATGCGTGGTTGTAGTAAATTTTTACACCGTCATGATCATGTAGCATAAGAAAGCCAGTGATTTGTAAGGCAACCGATCAAGCTTGCCAACAAAGCCAAGTCTTCTCATTACTAGAATAAACATGAGAGAAATTGATATGAAAAGAGGAGTATGGTAGATTGTTCCTTTCTGCTGGATCCTGTTTCTGACCCAGAACACACACAGTTCTGTTTGTGCCCTCCAAGAGCCTGTTTCCCTACTCCTGTGTAAGTTCTGGTGGCTCTGTGGTGGGGTTAATGGCAGTCTCCTCCAAGAGGGCTTCTGCCATACCAGGTCTGCTGCACCCAGAGCCCCTGCCCCCGCCCCTCCCCCTGCGGCAGTCCACTGCTGACCTGCACCTCCTCAGGAGACACTCAGACATAGTTCTGTCTCAGTCTCTGTGGGGTTTCTGGGTCCCGGTGCACACAAGGTGAGCATCTCTGGCGGGTATGGGGTTTGATTCTAAAGGTGATTTCGCCCCTACTACTGTCTTGCTGGGGCTTCTCCTTTGCCCTTGGATGTGGGGTATCTCCTCAAAGTTGCTCTAGCACCACACAGCTGCCACTCCAGCACCTACCATCTTGCTGATGCTTCTCTGCCCTTGGATGTAGAGTATGGACAAATCTGGGCAAAGGCTAATAGAGTTTTGCCAAGAAAATGCACTGGTCATAGCAAACACCCTCTTCCAACAACAAAAGAGAAGACTCTACCCTTGCACCACATGGTCAATACCAAAATCAGACTGATTATATTCTTTGTAGCCAAAGATGGAGAAGCTATATACAGTCGGCAAAAACAAGACCAGGAGCTGACTGTGGCTCAGATCATGAACTCCTTATTGACAAATTCAGACTCAAATTGAAGAAAGTAGAGAAAACCACTAGACCATTCAGGTATGACCTAAATCATATCCCTTATGATTATACAGTGGAAGTGAGAAATAGATTCAAGGGATTAGGTCTGATAGACAGAGTGCCTGAAGAACTATGGACAGAGGTTCGTGACATTATACAGGAGGCAGTTCTCAAGACCATTCTCAAGAAAAAGAAATGCAAAAAGGCAAAATGGTTGTCTGAGGAGGCCTTACAATAGCTGTGAAGAGAAGAGAAGCCAAAAGCAAAGGAGAAAAGGAAAGATATACCCATCTGAATGCAGACTTCCAAAGAATAGCAAGGAGAGATAAGAAAGACTTCCTCAGTGATCAGTGCAAAGAAATAGAGGAAAACAATAGAATGGGAAAGACTAGAGATCTCTTCAAGAAAATTAGAGATACCAAGGGAACATTTCATGCAAAGATGGTCACAACAAAGGACAGAAATGGTAGGGACTTAACAGAAGCAGAAGATATTAAGAAGAGGTGGCAAAAATACACAGAAGAACTATACAAAAAAGATCTTCATGACCCCAATAATCATGATGGTGTGATCACTCACCTAGAGCCAGACATCCTGGAATGTGAAGTCAAGTGGGCCTTAGGAAGTATCATTATGAACAAAGCTAGTGGAGGTGATGGAATTCCAGTTGAGCTATTTCAAATCCTAATCAATGATGCTGTTAAAGTGCTGCACTCAATATGTCAGCAAATGTGGAAAACTCAGCAGTGGCCACAGGACTCAAAAAGCTCAGTTTTCATTCCAATCTCAAAGAAAGGCGATGCCAAAGAATGTTCAAACTGCCGCACAACTGCACTCATTACATGTTAGCAAAGTGATGCTCAAAATTCTCTAAGCCAGGCTTCAATAGTACATGAACCATGAACTTCCCAATGTTCAAGCTGGATTTAGAAAAGGCAGAGGAACCAGAGATCAAATTGCCAACATCCGCTGGATCATCAAAAAAGCAAGAGAGTTCCAGAAAAACACCTATTTCTACTTTATTGACTATGCCAAAGCCTATGACTGTGTGGATCACAATAAACTGTGGAAAATTCTGAAAGAGATGGGAATACCAAACCACCTGACTTGCCTCTTGAGAAACCTATATGCAGGTCAGGAAGCAACAGTTAGTACTGGACATGGAACAACAGACTGGTTCCAAATAGGAAAAGGAGTACATCAAGGCTGTATATTGTCACCCTGCTTATTTAACTTCTATGCAGAGTACATCATGAGAAACACTGGGCTGGAAGAAGCACAAGCTGGAATCAAGATTGCTGGGAGAAATATCAATAACCTCATATATGCAGATGATACCACCCTTATGGCAGAAAGTGAAGAGGAACTAAAAAGCCTCTTGATGAAACTGAAAGAAGAGAGTGAAAGCTCAACATTCAGAAAATGAAGATCATGGCATCTGGTCCCATCCCTTCATGGGAAGTAGATGGGGAAACAGTGGAAACAGTGTCAGCCTTTATTTTGGGGGGGCTCCAAAATCACTGCAGATGGAGACTGCAGCCATGAAATTAAAAGGCGCTTACTCCTTGGAAGGAAAGTTGTGACCAACCTGGATAGCATTCTCAAAAGCAGAGACATTATTTTGCCAACAAAGGTCCGTCTAGTCAAAGCGATGATTTTTCCAGTGGTCATGTATGGATGTGAGAGTTGAACTGTGAAGAAAGCTGAGCACGAAAGAATTGATTCTTTTGAACTGTGGTGTTGGAGAAGACTCTTGTGAGTCCCTTGGACTGCAAGGAGATCTAACCAGTCCATTCTAAAGGAGATCGGTCCTGGGTGTTCTTTGGAAAGAATGACGCTAAAGCTGAAACTCCAGTACTTTGGCCACCTCATGTGAAGAGTTGACTCATTGGAAAAGACTCTGATGCTGGGAGGGATTGGAGGCAGGAGGAAAAGGGGACGACAGAGGATGAGATGGCTGGATGGCATCACTGACTCGATGAACGTGAGTTTGAGTGAACTCCGGGAGTTGGTGATAAACAGAGAGGACTGGCATGCTGCAGTTCATGGGGTCACAATGAGTTGGACACGACTGAGTGGCTGAACTGAACTGAACTGAATTTGTTCAAAGTCACTTCTATTGTACACTTTAAAGGGCCACTGAGAAAAAAGAAGTAAATCATGTTGATCTGGCCTCCCAGTTGCAGGGGGTGTGGGCTGGGGAGCTAAAATCCCACAGGCTTCATGGCTAAAAGACAAAACCCATAAAACAGAAACAATGCTGTAACAAATTCAATAAAGGCTTTAAAAATGGTCCAAGTCAAAAAAAAAAAAACACACCAAAAAAACCTTTTTTTAAAAAAAGGATATATTTTAATTAGTAGATTACTTTCAACAGGCCTCAGGACCTTTCTACTTGCTCTTCTGTCTGTCTGGAACACTCTTCTCTCACACATTCCCATGCTTTCAATGTCCCCTTTTGGTGATGCCCTTCCTGAGCACTCATAAATATAAGTTGTTTCCTTTTCCCTTCCCTGCTTTATTTTTCTCCATACTTAAAATCTTCAAAGATACTATATAATTCACTTGTTCAGCTTACTATCTCCCACTCCCTATTAGAATGTAAGTTTCATAAAAGCAGACATTTTCCTCTGTTTTTCTCATTGCTGTATCCAAACACTCAAAAGAATGACAGGTTCATGTTAGGCCCTTAATAAACATATTCATTGAATGGAGGAAGAAATTATTTTGTTGTTTCACTGTTCTTTGGTATCATATTAGCAGACACTTGTGGTTTTCATTGCCAAAAAACAAACAGAAAATGTGACCTAATGTAGTATCCTGTTCACAACAGTATTCAGTACTGCTCAGCAGAGGTAAAATTTCAATATGAATCAAGTCACTTGCTCAGAGCATCTTAAGGAAATAAGAGAACTGCAAAGCTCCTAAGATGATCAACTTGGGTCCTGAAACATAAGATATCATCACCTTTATCTTAGTATTCATAACCACAGTATTACAACTGGGCCATAAAATTATCTATCTTCCTAATTTATCCCTTGACTAAATCGATCACCTCCCAGGATCAATTCAGTTCAGTTCATTCGCTCAGTCGTGTCCGACTCTATGCGACCCCATGAATCGCAGTACGCCAGGTCTCCCTGTCCATCACCAACTTCCAGAGTTTACCCAAACCCAGGATACAGAGTAGTAAATTCCACAGGTTGGCTATACACTGGGTGAAGAAGTCTTTTCAATTGCACTTTTTAAATTCTAAATTCATATCAGCCATTAATTCTGCAAAATAAATGACCCTTGTCATAATAGTTGGAAGATATAAAATTAAGTAAATTGAGCTTTCAATAAGGATGTCATGTTAGTTATTTTGTATGGTCATGCTCCATTTGCCATGTGAACATGTGGCTGTATCAGAAAGTAAGAATAGCTAACTAATTATTTTCATTTTAGGTTTTTACCTTCATGGGAGGATAGAGATTAAGGAGAAAGGAAGAAAAGATAAACAAGGGACATCTGAGACTGTCCAGATCTTGAGTTTTGTTTTTTTAATTGCTATGGTCTAAGATAATAACATTTGGACTATAAAGAACGCTGAGAGCTGAGGAATTGATGCTTTTGAACTGTGGTGTTGGAGAAGACTCTTGAGAGTCCCTTGGACTGCAAGGAGATCCAACCAGTCCATCCTAAAGGAGACCAGTCTTGGGTGTTCATTGGAAGGACTGATGTTGAAGCTGAAACTCCAATACTTTGGCCACCTGATGTGAAGAGCGGACTCATTTGAAAAGACCCTGATGCTGGGAAAGATTGAGGGCAGGAGGAGAAGGGGACAACAGAGGATGAGATGGTTGGATGGCATCACTGACTCAATGGAGATGAGTTTGGGTAAACTCTGGGAGTTGGTGATGGACAGGGAGGCCTGGTGTGCTGTGGTCCATGGAGTCGCAAAGAGTCGGACACGGCTGAGTGACTGAACTGAACTGAACTGAAAATAATAACCTAAAGGAAATTGATTCAATCAGTTTTAAGGTTGAATTTTTCCTGGGTAATCATAACAAGCATTTGACTACTTCTAAGGAAATGGCAACCCACTCCAGTACTCTTGCCTGGAAAATTCCATGGACAGAGAAGCCTTGTAAGCAACAGTCCATGGGGTCGCAAAGAGTCGGACACGACTGAGCAGCTTCACTTCACTTCATTCCTTAGGTTACAAGCCAATGAAAGAGGAAGAATCTTACTCTTAAGGCTAAGATCATCTTTAAAACCTGTTAACATAGTATTTTCTAGTATCATTACTGCATGGAATTTAGGTGTGTGCATCATGTTTCACAGGCTGTAGTCCATTTCATTGAAGTACCTAAGGTCAGCCAATCAGGGCAGTTTGCTGTGTGCTACATGATTAATCAGGTTGGAGGCTTCAGTAGCATTAAGCCGTGGAATAAATTGGGATTATCTGTTTGTTTAACTTAAGTAATTCAGGAGAGTGTTACTCACTGTACTAATTACCAATTTTGGTATGAGCACAAAATGCTCCATTATTTAAGGTTAGACTTCCATTTAACTCTTTTAAGAATAACACACAATTTTAATACACAGCAAGACATGATGGACATAAGGTGTCAAAAAGAAAAGCCTTTTCCACCTACGGTTTTTAGGGAATGAAAAGTATGCATGCTGATAAACAATTAATATTGCAAATGGCAGCCTGCAGTTCATAGGGTCACAAAGAGTTGGACATGACTGAAGCAACTTAGCATACATACATAATATATTTATCAGTATCTATGTATGCTGACACACATGCATTAGGAAAAAAATCATCATAGCTGGGAAGGATTTTACAATAATACTGTACATCATGAACACTTTGCAGAAGAAGAAATGTGGCCCTAAAAAGTGATACATTCAAGACAATAGAGCTATTCAGTGGAAGATAGGTTGGTAATAGGGCTGGGTTTCATCGATGGCCAACAATTCTGCCTAGGTTACAACATTCTGAAAGAGGAGGCCCCTCTGATATGTGGCCAAAGGCTGGTCATTTTAAGATTTCATTCCAGGCCTTATTTTCCCAAGCCCGGAGAAATCTGTTTCTCTTCCTCCAGAGAGATCAGGTCTGGAAAACTAGAAGGACTATTTCACCTTGGGCTTGATCAAGGGAAAGCAACCTAACAAATTTACAAGGAAAGAGTGGTAGGGGTGCTGCTTCCCCTGTGATTCCCTTGCTGAGAGATGAGTAGAATAAAGTATTTTCAGCAGTATACCCTTTGAAGCATATGACAACACTGAAGAGGATGTTAATCTAATATATACTATTATAAAATATTATTTCCCCAAACATATGATTCTAGCTTTCTTTATATTATGGAACATAATTATAACTTTAGGTCACATATTATGGGTCTGGCCTGAGGCATGGAATCATGCCACTACAAATCTACAATTACTAATTCTCTATTCTTTAGAGATATTTTTATGCTTTGTGTGTCATTCTGTCACATGGAGTATGTTATAATGATTATATTTATGAGTCCTGCCATTGGCAGTGGGAACTGATATATTATGTAGCCTTGCACCTCATGTGTAGCTGAATTATAACGGAGACCTTAGAAGCCAAGAAGTCTGTGTTCAGAGAAAAAAAGAATTTCAAACATAAACCATGTTCTTGGCACTAGCCTCGAATACTGGACATTCATAACCCACAAATGCCCAGACTATAAATTTGCAAGTTGCATTAATATGGCAGTAAAAGTCACTCTTCTGAAAGCTGCACTTGTAAAATATTTATAAATTCACATGGTTGTTCCTAGCAAATAACTACATCTGTCAGTTCTGTCTTTTTGTTCCCAAAGCAGCAGGGTTGGTTGTCCTATGTAATTCACAATATGTTCATAAAAAATTATTTTGGAAAAAGTAAGATGGAAGATATTTTGTTCTAAGGGAAAATATATCTGCTCCTCCAATAGTTTGGTGTTACTATTTGATCTCATGAGATTTTTTTCTCATCAAGGCTTTTTCTCTGAACAAATTTTCCTTTTATTGGATTTATCTAGTTTCCAAATTAGCAAGCTAACTCCTGTGGAGCTGTCTCAAAACTTCCACATTAATATGTACAACATAGTGGACTTTGCCAGTCTCAAGGTCAATATGTATCAATGTCACACCATGAAGGAATTTTCAATGTATATTGCTATCTCCACATAATATTTAGAAGACCCTTTCCATAGGGGGCTGTTAAGATAGACCTGTCTAGACTTATTTTTTAAGATGGAAGAAAAATAAAAAGAGATGACACCTGATTACATTTTCTTATAGGTCTATATAATCTAGAGTTATTCTTTTTGCCCACTATTGGAAAAACACAGATACACAAAACAATTGCCCCCCAAAATCATACCTACTAGCAAAGAGGTTGAGTACTTGACCACAAAATGTGCTATTTTATTTGTGCTTTTATTTATAAGTTTTACTGTTCTCTAGCTGTTTCTTCCCTTCTCCCCACACACAAAAAAAGATTATTTATAATTGAAATGTATTTGTTATCTAGCTAGAATAGTTATAGGTGAGACCAAAGGTGTAAAACACCACAAAGTACTATGGGCCTTAACTTTTTCTGAGTAATCAGACCCTTGAGAATCTGATGAAAACTTTGGGCTCTTTACCCAGTAAGTACACATACACACACAATACACACTTTTGCAAGCACATCCAAGTGTTCAGAGACCACCAATACCATTTCACAGACCTCCACAGAGGAAGGGGAAAGAAAATGTGTGTCAAGAAACTGGAATAAAATTATCAGTATAATTAAACATGGAATTTAGCTCTAATCTTTGTAATCAAAGGACAAGAGACCCTATGGGTTGTATAGATCTCAATGTTTAATAGACAAACACACACAGGTTTTCAGGAGACATATTTAAAAGAAATTTTAAAGTGGATGGATCTCTGATTAATTATTATTCAATGAAAATTGTCTTTAACAGCAGTTTTGCAAAACTATTTCTCACATAGCCATTTTAAAAAAATAAATCTTGAGGATGTTCTTATTAAATAGTAATTTTTATGAGCAGTTCCACCAACTGAGAACCTATGTGTCTGACCAGACATAGTAGCAAATGATTTTCCTCTAGAGAAAGCGCCAGTATTCATAAGGCACAATGTGCCTGCAGGCCTTGTCTGAGCTACAATGTAGAAGTTACAACATCGGTGGGGTCTCCTGGGAAACTGTGTGGACTCACCTACCCACCTGGTGGGCTTCATGTGGAAAAAGGGACTGTAAGCAAGGCACCAAGAACTATAAACTATAAATAGATTACACTGGGACTGAAGTCTTGCCTGATTTTATTTCCACCAACTGCAAAGAATCCTTTGGTTTTTCAACCAAAGGTTGAAAAGGTTGATAAGGTTGTTCTGGTCAGGCATATCGCCTGAAAATCAGAAGAAACTGATTCCATACCAACTAGTCCATAACAAAGGAAAAGAACTGACTGGGGAAACCCAAAGCTAAGGAAGGAAGAGGATTATTAGATCACTAGATGGAAATGAATTGCCTATTATTTTGATCCACAAAATGCTATTTTGGTGATTAGCAACCCAAATCATATACTTTTTTTTTTTTCAAATAAACTGTCATATAAGCTTCTTTAAAGCACTATGGAATGTCTTCCAAAGCCAGAAGAGCAAAATTTCTTGTTAAGATGTTCAGGGCAGAAAGACCTGGAATCATTTGTATAAATAAGGTTAAAATAGCCATTGTTTTCCCTACAAATGGAAGAAGGAGATTGGGGATTTACTTCTGGGATTCAGTTAATTTTGCACTTGGCATACATAGCATATGAAAAGAGTTTCCAATATTTAGGCTTGTTAGAATATATTCATACCACTGCCTGGGACATATTCAGTGGCTAGAAAATTCTAAGCGTGGTAGTCTTTCTCCAGAACTTTCTTTCGAGTAACATCTGGGGTGAATTAAGTTTCTGCTCAGTCCTCGCTTTAGCTACAGATGTGGAGGTGTAAATGTGCTTTCTGGGAACTGTAGATTATATGGTCATGATGTAGACCACTTTTATTAGGAGCTCAAGTACCGCATTTCCAGAAATATGAAGAATGACAGCAAGGAAAAAAGCCTTTAGAGCTTAAATTACAACCACATCTAATGAACTCAGAGGTGTTTTTCACTTACTAGGGTATTGCTTTTCAACTCCTATAGCTTAAATGAATCTAGTGATCATAACAGTAAATATGGGTTCCAAAGGTATCCCAAGAGGTATCATTAGTCACATATTACATCCTTTTCTAATTTGTACACTTTCCATGTTTCAGGGTTTCACAGGACTGCTGAAACCTCCAGAATTTCATGTTTCCCTCAGCAGTCTACAATAACCCGTAGTCTGAATGACATGTATTATTTCCTCAGCAAACATGTGATGTGGGGAGCTTAGTAAAAGATTTATTATACGAAACGGCTCAATGTTTTATTTCCTCCCTTAATTGAATACATTATTGCTCTGTGTTTAGAAATGCTGTGCTGATGTATTACACCCCAGAACAACTATGCGCACGCCATCTGCAGCAAGAAGGTTTATTAGACTACAAATCAGGACACAGATGTTGGAGGGGAAGCTATGGATTCTAAGTCATGATACATTACAGCACATTTTAAATCTATAAATCATGATGTTCCAGCAGGTTTTTACTCTTAAAAACATTAGATATCGGTACTTATGAAAATGAAGGAACTAGAAGCCCTCTCTTTCATCATATGTGAATGATAGGTAAAGTGAGAAGCTGCTAAGGTGGTAGTTATGTCCCTGTAGATGGGAAAAAGGACTACGTAACTTCAAAAGAAAAATCTCACCGTCTTATTCCTTAATACTAGTGTAACAGATCCATATTTAAAGTCAACATTCTGAAGTAAATAAGCAGATAAATCTTCTGGGAGTGCAAATGAACACATATTTATTGATCTATTTCACAAAGTTGGATTTTCATCTGTTTATTCAAAGAGCACTTATTGAATACCTGCTACTTACTAAGTGATACTATGCTCCAGAGTTTTATTAAAATAAGA
This sequence comes from Oryx dammah, assembly GCF_014754425.2. Lineage (NCBI taxonomy): Eukaryota > Metazoa > Chordata > Mammalia > Artiodactyla > Bovidae > Oryx > Oryx dammah. The sequence goes on along the minus strand of NW_024070202.1, from coordinate 69,385,776 downwards.
CCCGCTTGTATTATTTTGATGCAGGATGAGCTGTTGAATTTTCCTTTCTTTCTCCAGCTATTTCAAATTCAGGCCTAATAGTGGACAAATTGTCTCCAGAAAGTTTCCAAGAATAAACCAACTACTTCATTGGTCAAAAGGATTATCAGATGAAGCTTAGCCAGTAAAACTGAGATGATTGCTTTCCTGAAAGATGATGTGATTTTCTTCCATTAGATTCTCAAAAATATAACTCAGTTGTATCAATCTTAAATAAATAAAATCCAGGATGTTCACACTTTCAGGAAAGATTATTATTCTGCAGATCTATTGATCTTCTGCACATCTTAAAGCATCAGGGGGAATCATTAGCCACACTTTGTTCTGGTCTACTTGTCAGCGGAGGCTCTCCCAGCTCTCTACAAATACATTTGCACTGTATTCATCGTGTTTATTCTATAGATAATAAAGAACTAACATTACTGGCATTCACAACTGGGAGGTTTATGATTTTTAAAAATTAGATTAGTTATGCCTTTTAAATATTATGTAGATTTTAAAGACAAAGTATTCTTCTCTCTCCCTGAAAATATTCAGAAAAGAGTCTGCCTTTGATAGAGTAGCACAGGCAAGGGCAATGATTTAAGAAACTGCTATAAAAATACACATCACCAGGAAAAGGAAAACATCTTTCTTCCTATTAAGCAGAGTTGAACAGGTAAATTTTATTAACTATATATTATATTTGCATGACAATTAAGTTGCATGGCATGATCACATACACTATCTCATTTGCCATATGGAGGAGTTATGTACTCACTCATACATCACATATTTCATGAATGCCTACTGGGTGCCAGGCAGCTTACTCTGTACCAAGGACATGACGGTAAATAAGATACATTCTCAGCAAGCTTACTATCTAGTTGAAGAGTAAGATGGAAGCTACTAGATCATTCTGACATGTTGTAATGCAGACATGATGAAGTACTGGGGCAATATGGGGTTGCTCAGATAACTGGTATCAAAGCCTCATTTTATAGAAAAGGAAAATGTTCAATAGTATTAATATTAAGAGTACAGGATATATACTATGTTAGTTCAGTCATGTCAGACTCTTTGCAACTCTATGGACTGTGGCGCACAAGGTTCCTCTGTCCATGGGATTCTCCAGGCAAGAATATTGGATTCAATTGCCCCCAGAGGATCTTCCCAGCCTAGGGATGGAACCCACGTAGTTTTAACAATTAAGTAAAAAACTGTATTAAAATTCTTAGCCCATAGTAAGACCTCTATAAATATATTACTGAATAGATAGCAGAGTAACAGTTAGGAGCATGGACTCTATCAAACTTTTGGCCCAGATCCCAGCTGTAATACTTCTTAGCTGTGTGGCCTTGGGAGAGTAATATAATCAAGCTAAATCTCAGCTTCCCCAGGGCTAAGATGCTAACACCAATTATAACCATTTCCTAGAGTTGTTATTGTGAGAATTTGTTTTACATATTCAAAAAACCCATTTTCAACCATTATCATACATATTCAAACTACCATTTATCCATGGTAAAGAGCAAAGCTGGGAAGAAGTCCAAAAACTTTTTTCTTGGCTATTCCCTGCAGGCTGTGGGATTAGTTCCCCAACCAAGGATCAAACCTGGGCCTATGGCAGTGAGAGCACTGAGTCCCAACCACTGGATTGCAAGAGAATTACTTGAATACTTTAAATCATGCCAAACTTCTAGTTGACTTCTCATAAAACAGAGATATTGTAGCCTAAAGAGTAAGATACCCTTAATTCTCACTATGGGGAAGAGAGCTGCCTGTGAAGAGTTCAAGGTAGAAGAAGAAGGCAGACAAGGATATCTGGCATCTTGAATAGGTGGAACCAGCCCAAAAGGAGTGGGCCCAGAAGAGAGGGAGATATGGAGCCTGGTGAGGTGGGAGAATGGGGCTTGGATAGGGATTGGAGTGGACAATGACTTCAGAAGAGAAGAGGGATATGTCATCCACACTTCTTGTACTTTTTCTAGCACTAAATGAGAGATAATCTTTCCAATATATTTGATCCACAATTTGCTAAACAGAGGGATTACTTTTTTATTAAATAATTCTTAAAATGTTATGAATAGAACCTAAGTAAGTAAGAGTACCCTAAAGAGTTCAATAATGACCTTTGGAGATGTCTGGTAGAAAAATATGCTTTTCTTACTCATTGGATTCTCACAAGGAAACTGGTGGGCATGAAATGGAGGCAGCTATTGCTCCACATTAAGTCTTAACTGAGAGGGTTTTCATATCTGTTGTTTTTCATTCATTTTTTTTTAATGAGTGATTTAAATGTTTCTTCTCTACATAATAGGATAGGAAGTAGCGGAAAACAGAGTCCATATATGGTCCCAAAAGTGAACATGACCTAAGGATATTACTAATAAGAGCAGTAGTAATGTAATTATGAGAATTCCATTGTTTACTCAGCAGTGGCTACTATAATAATCCCTCAAAACACCTTGCTCTGTTATTTTTGAAATATGTCTTCTTTTGATTGGGAAGCAATAAAGAAACATCATTTAGGGTTTGAAAGGAGAGTTCAAGTCATTTAATCCAATCCTGTCCTTTTAGAGTTGGCAAAACTAAGACCTTTAAACACTTATTGCCTTGACAGTATTTAACAGTCAGATATAATAAGGGCATTTCTGCCTTAATTCAGAAACAAGAGAACAATAATAATTATTGTAAACTGTGATTGAACATTTACAATGGGTCAGACACTAGTTGTTTCACATGTATTATTTCTTTCCTCCCTCGCAACAACCCTGTAAGAAAAGTTCTATTGTAAGAAATTCCTATGGTAAGAAAAGTCCCCGTTTTGCCAAGAAGGAAACATGAGCTCTAGAGATGTTATTTTACTCACCCTAGATCACACAGATAAAAGAGCCAGAAATTAATAAAAATCCTAATGAAATCAAGTCTGCATGAAATCAAAGCCCAAGCCTATAATTACTAACACTGCCTGTGGCGACTCCGTGGAAAGGGTCTTGGGTTCTAGTGCCAACTTTATTAATAATTTGAAATGCAGTCTCACAAAGTCATAGCTTTCTAGTTCTCAATTCCTAATACTAGAAAGAGGGGTTATCTCTGTTCTGTTTGTCCCATAATTGTATGAGTAAGATGAGATAATAGATATTAGAGTTATTTTTTAAGTATTTTACAAATGTAAGGAGACATCTAAAGCTGGAGAATAAAACTGGTGTACAAAGAAACATTTAGCTCTCTACAAGAAAAAAGTATGGATTAAAAATATACAAATAGCTCATACAACCCAACAACAGTAAAATAAACAACCCAATTGATAAATGGGCAGAAGACCTAAAGAGACATTTCTCCAAAGAAGAAATACATATGGCTGACAGGAATATGGAAAGATGTGCAACATCACTAATTACTAGCAAGAAATGCAAATCAAAATTATAGTGAGGTACCACCTCATGCCTGTCAGAATGGCCATCAAGTCTCCAAATAACAAATTCTAGAGAGGGTGTGGAGAAAGGGGAACCGTCCTACACCCTGTTGGTAGGAATGTAAGTTGGTATAGCCACTCCAGAAAAGAGTGTAGAGGTTTCTCAGAAACCTAAAAACAGAGCTACCATATGATCCAGCAATCCCACTGCAGGCACATATCCAGACAAAACTGTAATTCAAAAAGATATATGCCACTAAGCATGGCACAGAACAGCAGCGGTCACAGCATCACTATTCACAACAGCCAAGACATGAAAACAACTTAAATATCCACCAACAGACGAATGCATAAAGAAGATATGGTACATATATACAATGGAATACTACTCAGCCATGAAAAAGAGTGAAATAATGCCCCTGGCAGCAGCATGGATACAACTAGAGACTATATGCTCAGAGAAGTAAATCAGAGAAAGAAAGACAAGTACCATATGATATTACTTATATTTATGATCTAAAATATGACACAAATGAACTTATTTATAAAACAAACAGACTTAAAGCCATAGAGAACAGACAGGTGTTTGCCAAGGGAAGGGGGTGTGGGAGAGGGATCAATTAGGAGTTTGGGAATAACATATACACACTATTATACATAAAACAGATAAACAAAAAGCTCCTGCTGTATAGCACAGGGAACTATATTCAATATGCTGTGATAAACCATAATGAAAAAGAATTTTGAAAAGAATGTATATATAGGTATAACTGAGTCACCTTGCTTTACAGTAGTAATTAATACAATATTGTAAATCAACTAATACTTGAACTTTTTAAAAAAGGAAAAAAAGAAGTATAGGTTAACAGGAGAAAGTCAATCCATTTACCTATTAACATTTTTATTCATGAGTGGGCATGGAAATGTTACCTGTGACACCAGTATGAAAGCTGTTGTCATGTAAGAACAGGGAGCTTGGTCTTCTGGATAACTAAGATACATCATGATGGAATTCAGAATTAGACCTCAGTTTATCCACAATACAGATAGCTCCAGCTAGCTTCCCTACAGTAGGATTTGTCAACCTCAGCACTTCTGACTTTTTGGACTAGATAAGGCTTTATGTGGGAAGCTGTTCTGTGCATCACAAGATGTTTAGCAGTATCTCTGACCTATACCCACTCCATGACAGTAGCATTCCCCACACAAATTCCAACAGCCAAAAATACCTTCACATAATGGCATTGCCCTTCCCCTGCTCAACAGAGATCATGGCACAAGAACATTATCTCAAAGTAACTCTACATTAACAAATGTGAACTGAAGAGAGAAAACAAATAAGCATGCTGTTTTAAATAAAAAGAAATGATGACTAGAAAAAATATGCCCAAATAGTCAACTAACACATCATCAACTTCCAAGGTGAAACCAGTCAGTACAAAATTACAGTGTTGCACAGCAGCAATATTAATTAATTAATATTAATATTAATAATATTAGCAATATTAAGTAGAGAGAAAAAAAGAGACTAGGAGACAGAGAATAGTCCAACAAAAAACAATGACTTCCATTTTGTGAAAATGAAGGAGACTTTTTAAACAGATTTATTAATGTACAATTACATATCATACAACTAACTCATTTGAAATTCATAGAGTTGTACAACTAACACCACAATTCAATTTCAGAACAGTTTCAGAGAATGAAAGAGTTCTAACCTGTGATTACATGCTGCCAGTATAATGGGAATCCTTATATTAGAGATTAACAAAGCATCTCTCCAGAAGTAAACATCCTAACCAACAATCACCAAGTGGCTGAATAAAACATGAGCATTGTTTCCTCTTTGAGTGGGTAGCTTCCTGTGGAAAAATATATACATTGCCTCTCCCCTTTTATTACTCCTCTAATAATATTGATTATAAGTGAAGTCGCTCAGTCGAGTCTGACTCTTTGCGACCCCATGGACTGTAGCTATCAGGCTCCTCCGTCCATGGGATTTTCCAGGCAAGAGTGCTGGAGTGGATTGCCATTGCCTTCTCCAGGGGATCTTCCTGACCCAGGAGTCAAATCCAGGTCTCCCGCATTGCAGGCAGACGCTTTACCGTCTGAGCCACCAGGGAACGCGTTTTAATGTTGATTATGGTGTAGGCCAATTTATTGTATTTGAGAATACTTAGAGTAAAAAGTTCTTTAAATTAAGGCTCTTTGTCTCTAATTGCTTCTGTACGTTATCACTGAAATGACTCATAACTATAGTAGCATGTCCCTGATAGCTCAGTTGGTAAACAATCCACCTGCAATGCAGGAGACCCTGGTTTGATGCCTGGGTCAGAAAGATCTGATGGAGAAGGGATAGGCTATCCACTCCAGTATTCTTGGACTTCCCCTATGGTTCAGCTGGTAAAGAATCCGCCCACAATGTGGGAGACCTGGGTTCTACCCCTGGGTTGGGAAGATCCCTTGGAGAAGGGAGAAGCTACCCACTCCAGTATTCTGGCCTGGAGAATTCCATGGACTGTATAGTCCATGGGGTCACAAAGAGTCAGACACGACTTTCACTTTTCACTTTCATAGTAGCATGTCTAAGCTAGTTTAGATCTTTGGCAGGAATAACGCAATTGTTTTAATGCCCAAGTTCCAATAGGTAACCCTTAGAAAAAGGCATTTATTGTTTGTTCTGCTAGTAACTGAACCACTCTTTGCATACTTGGATGCATAAGCATGCGAAATGGAAATTTTTATTCTAAGTTATGTGCTATACTTTGCATACAGAACAAAAGTTGTTTAAATATATGTGGGGAATTCAAATGTATTTCCTCCATGAAGAAAATAATCTTAAACAAAGGTCTAATTTGAGATTGTATAGAAAAAAATTAGACGTCCCTCTCATAGGCTGTTCAGTCCTCTCCCCCAGTGTACCCCATCCCAATCCCGTCGTTAACAACATGTTGTCACAGTACTTGAACATGATACAATAAGAATGGCATTTCAACAAACAATGAAACACTAAGAAACTCCCTCCATATGAACAGGTTATTCATTTATTCCTAAATCAATAAGCCAGTAAAAGCAAGATCATATTTGATCTGGCAAACCTCCTGTGCTTTTAGAGTCTATGAAAAAGGAACAGGAAAAAGAGAATTCTTCTCTATGTTTTATGTATAATAAGAACACTCACTAAAAGATGTTTATGTATGATGATGACAGAGTAGTTAGATTGGTTCATTGCTTAGCATTGGAAGGGCAGTGCCCTCCAGTCTTCCCCCAGTTCAACCTTAAATAAACAACAGTCCTTTTAGTTTTCAATGTACAGCTTGGCTCACATCACACCAGGAATTACTTTTGTATGAAGGCTGCCACAAAACAATTACCATGGAACGCTCCACTGGCAGTTAGAGCCAATACAAGCTATTGCAAGCAAGTTACACAATTTAAAATAAACAGCAAAATATCGAGTGTGAAGAAATGTTAATCAGGTATGTCCATCTGACTGCTGTAACTTTAAAACATGCAGAGTAAAGCTAGTTTTTTGTCAAAGTCACTTACTATTCAGAAAAAGCTTTTCAGCTTCAACAAAAATATCCAAGAAATAAAATGAGGGCAAAAGTAACATTCAAGTAGATGTGTTTTAATTTATGCCACTTGTAAGAGACTTAAAAAAAAAAAAAAGAAGCAGGGTTTTCAGTCTAATGTGATTCCTAAGTCTTTATTCTTCTCTATGAGCTTCCCAGGTGGCTCAGTGGTAAAGAATCTGCCTGCCAACGCAGGAGATATGGGTTCAATCCCTGGGTCGGGAAGATTCCTTAGAGGAGGAAATGGCAATCCACTCCAGTATTCTTGCCTGAAAAATTCCATGGACAGAGAAGCTTGGAGGGTTACAGTCCATGACGTCTCACAGAGTTGGACATGACTGAGGACACACACACAGAGGCACTGTACTCAAAAGTTCAGGGCTTCAGAGAAAGACACAGGACTCCCCCACTATCCAAAAGGAGCGCATCCCTATGAAGCATTCTTAAGCTGAAATGGCATAAATGAAAGCAGCAATTACATTAAGACACATCTTGCCAACAGAGGTACAAAATAAACTGAGATCAAGCACAGATACTCACAGACACAGTTTGAAGCTATAGCAGCTTGATGCTGAGTGTGGTTCCAGGGGAAGGAGCTTGGCAGTGCTGCTCTCACTTAGGAAGTGCGCTGCCTCTGTAATGGTTCACTACAACACAAATGCTGATCCCCATTTTTGTTTTTCACTTTTCTTGTAAAAGCAGAAATCCTCTCAGATTTCTTTTGATTAGCAGAAACAGGTGCTCGTGTATGTCTTTCATAAAAGTGAAGTGGTACAAAGCAAACTTTCAACAGTAGGGCATACCTGTATTTAGCAAATGAATGCTTACCCATATCATCAACATTTCTTTGAGAACTAATGGGCTATTATTGGAAGACATCACTTGTCCCCCAGACAGTTGCTTGATGAGAATGCTTCAGAATATGGGAACCCTTCAATTTGTATTAAACTGGGGCATGATACAAATCAAAACTATAAATAGGTACCATCTCATGCCAGTCAGAATGGTCATCATTAAAAAGTCTACAGATAACAAATGCTGGAGATGGTGTGGAGGAAGGGAACACTCCTACACTGTTGATGCTAATGAAAGTTGGCTCAGTCACTGTGGAAAACAGTATGGAGGTTTCTCCAAAGACTAAAAATTGAACTACCATATGATCTAGTAACCCAACTCCTGGGCATATATCCAGGCAAAACCATAATTCAAAGATACATGCACCCCAATATTCATGGCAGCATTAATTACAATAGCCAAGATATAGAAACAACCTAAACGTCCATTGACAGAGGGATGGATAAAGAAGATGTGGTACATATATACAATGGAATACTCAGTTCAGTTCAGTCGCTCAGTTGTGTCCAACTCTTTGTGACCACATGAATCACAGCATGCCAGGCCTCCCTGTCCATCACCAACTCCCAAAGTTTACCCAAACTCATGTCCATCAAGTCGGTGGTGCCATCCAGCCATCTCATCCTCTGTCGTCCCCTTCTCCTCCTGCCCCCAGTCCCTCCCAGCATCAGGGTCTTTTCCAATGAGTCAACTCTTCGCATGAGCTACTCAGCCATAAAAAAGAATGAAATAATGCCATTTTCAGCAACATGGATGGACCTAGAGATTATTGTACTAAATGAAGTCAGACAGAGAAAGACCAGCACCATATGATATCACTTATATGTGGAACCTAAAATATGACACAAATGAACTTCTCTACAAAACATAAACACACAGACATACAAGACAACCTGTGGTTACCAAAGGGAGGTGTGGAGGAGGGATGGAGTAGGAGTTTGAGTTTAGCAAAAGAGTGGATAAACGAAAGGCCCTACTGTATAGCACAGAGAACTATATTCCATTTCATGTGACAAATCATAATGGGAAAAATACAGAAAAGAAAGCATAGGGAATTCCCTGGTGGTCCAGTGGTTAAGACTCCATGCTTCCACTTCAGGGGACATGGATTTGATCCCTGGTCTGGGAACTAAGATCCCACATGCTCTCCCCCCCAAAAGGGGAAAAAAGCATGTGTGTGTGTGTGTGTGTGTGTATAACTGAACTACTTACTATATACCAGAAATGAACACAACATTGTAAACCACCTATACCTCAATAAAAAAAAATAAGAAGCCCTAAATAAACTGGGCATTATATCTTCAGAAAGCCCTTGTTATATATACATATGCTAATCTGTAAGGATTAATACCGCATGCTAGATATTTAGTTGAGCCCTCTCAGTCTCCATTATATTCACCTTCTATTTGGGGAGATTAGAGAGCTAATCCGGAGAAGGTGATGGCACCCCACTCCAGTACTCTTGCCTGGAAAATCCCAGGGACGGAGGAGCCTGTGTAGGCTGCAGTCCATGGGGTCGTGAAGAGTCGGACACGACTTATCGACTTCACTTTCACTTTCATGTGGATTAGAGAGCTAATCCGGAGAAGGAAATGGCAACCCACTCCAGTGTTCTTGCCTGGAGAATCCCAGGGACGGAGAAGCCTGGTGGGCTGCCGTCTATGGGGTCGCACAGAGTCAGACACGACTGAAGCGACTTAGCAGCAGCAGCAGCAGCAGAGAGCTAATCACATTTCTTGAGCACAGACTCTGGAGTCAAAACCTGGCCTTGACACTTACCAGTTGTGTCACTCTGATCAGTTTATACTTACACAGTAGCCTTTCCCAGGACACTGTGAGAAATACTTAACAGTGACAGACACAGAAGTCAAGTTTATTAGAAATGTAAGAACAAGATGATGGGCTGGTAAACTCTAACAGGGAATTGGAGCAATCTACAGTTTCCAGGTATTTGTGGCCCTAGGCAAGGAAGGTCGACTTACAGTTTCTCAACTACAAAATAAAAATGATACTAACAGTACATACTTCAATGGACTTTTAGGAGGATTAAATTAGATAAAGAATATAAAGTGCTCAGCACAAGCCTGGCACACAGTAAGACCCTAAGAGCAATTTCCCCCTGCCTTAGGTACCTATGAGGCTCTGACAGCAGAGAGACAATGAAAAAGGGATAGGAAGCCATAAGGCAGTTGCCATTTCCTGGTTGAAGGATGCTTTATCTCTAATTTATAGTGAGAAGATAAAGAACCACATAAGACTGTGCAGTGAAGGCACCAGAGCACCAGATTGTCCAGAGACATCTCTCTAATTTAGTGAGAAAAAGTTTTGTGGATCATGTTGCATTAAGTTCCCATGAGTGCCCCCTTCCCTGACCGCCCCCCCACCAGTCTGGGTGTACAGTCACTTTTGGATTCACTGGCACATGGGCCAGGTACGGAGCCTTGTTTACGCTACAACTATATCTTCTCTGGTAACAAAGCTACCACTTGCATTCAGGTTGTTAGCAGAAATCCTTTGATTTCAGGAAGTTTAGGCCCCTACCTCAACCACAAGAACTGAGCTGAAACTGTCTATGTCACTCACAGCAACATCCTTCCCTTTCTTCAGAGATTGGTCCAAAAGTGGTCACATGATCCAACCCTGGTCAATGAGACACTGTTTAAGTCCACTAGGGAAGAGTTTTCTACTAAAAGACAAGATTTCACAAGGAGAAAGCCTCCACCTGTTCACCCATTTCTGTCCTAAACATGGATGTGGTGGTTAAAGCCACAGCATTTATATTCTGCCAGGAAAATGACAAAGAAGTTGGCCCAGAAATCACTGGATAACACAGTCAACTGCCTATCTCCAGACTTTTTGTTAGGGAAAAAATATGAAATCCTATCTGTTTAGGCCTCCACAGATGAGTTTTCTATCTCTTACAGCCAGATGCATTCTGATACAGTGTTTCCTCTGCTTATTTCTTAATTCTTGCTCAAACACCTGAGAGATGAGACCCACAGTCCCTCAAAATGTTGAACAGAGACTTACCATATGACCCAGAAATCCCACTCCTAGGTATATATACTCAAGAGAAATGAAAACATCTGCCCATGCAAACTTTGCATAAATGCTTACAGCAGCATTATTCATAATCGCCTATAAGTGGAAACAATGAAAATATCTATCAACTGAGGGACAGATAAACAAAATGAGGTATACCCATAAATGAGATGTTACTCAGCAATAAAAAGGAATTAAAGGCAGCTTCTGGAAAAATGACAGAGTAGGAGGCACCAGAAATCTGTCTCCCCACCTAGACAACAATTAAAGTGGCACAATCTACCTGATATAACTACTTTGGAACTCTGGAGTCTATTGAAGGCTTGTAACATCCAGAGGAAGACTGGAATTACTTGGGTGGTAAATTGCAGTTAATTTCAGCTCTTAGCACAGTAGTAGCTACCCATCCAACACCTCTCAGCCCAGTGGCAGGCAGCTGTGCAAATGTTACTAGAGCAACTTACCTACAGTTGTTGGATTCAAGACAGGCCAAAGAACCTTGTCCTCCCAATATCAGGGATCTGTGCTCCACTCACTAATCGTTGCTTCTGATCACAGAGGTGCAAAGAGGTGGTTACCACTGTTGCTGCACCTTCCCCTACTGTTATAAGCCCCTCTTCCCTGGCTGATGGGACTTCCAGAGGGGTGGGAGGGCAGTTAAAGCCAGTGCCTGTTTCCCCCTTCATTTTTCTTTTTCCCTTTCTGGGAGTCGAACATTGAAGAGCAGGATATTCAAAACCCAGCTGTGTACACAGGTGAAATTAGGAAGTCACTGTGCATGCCCAGGGGAAGGCTTAGTCTCTGAAAAGATCTGAGAAAGCCTTAAGTTTACACCTCAGGCTGATCCATGGAACAGACACAGACGACAACAGTTAAAAAAAAAAAAAAAGAATACCCTTGGGATGGGGGAGACTCTGATTTCCAGAATCTTCTCATTATTAGGTTTAAAAATTCAGTTTTCATTTAAAAACCACAAGGCATACAAAGAAACAAGAAAGTATGGCCCATTCAAAGGAAAAAAATAAACCAACAGAAACTCTACCTGCAAAAAGACAGCAGATCTACTAGACAAAGATTTTTAAAACAAAACAATTATCTTAAAAATGCTCAAAAACTAAAAGAAGACATGGAGAAAATCTAGAAGACAATATATAAACAAAATGGAGATATCAATAAAGCTATAAAAAACCTAAAAAGAAACCAAAAATAAAATTTGAAGCTAACCAGTACAATAAACTAAAATGAAATTTTCACTGGAGGGACTCAAAGGCAGATTCAAGCAGGCAGAAGAATCAGTGAACTTCAAGATAGGAGAATGAGAATTATAAAATCTGAGTAACAGAAAGAACAAAAAATGAAGAAAAGTCAACACAGCCCCTGGTTGTGGGGTGCATCAAACAGAGCAACATACTTATTGTGGGAGTCCAAGAGGAGAAGAGGAAGAGAAAGGAGCAGAGAGAGTATCTGAAGAAATAATGGTTAAAAACTTCCCAAATTTAATGAAATACATGGATATAAGTATCTGAGAAAGTCAACAAATTCCAAGTAGAATGAATTCAAAAAGACTCACACTGAGACATTATAATCAGGCTGTTGAAAGATAAAGAGAGAATTTTAAAAGCAAGAGAAGAAACTAATCACATAAAAGGGGTCTCAATAAAATTATCAGCGGATTTCTTATCAGAAGCTTTGGAGGCCAGAAGTCAGTGGGCTAATATACACAAAGTGCTAAAAGGAAAAAAGCAAAAAACAGACAAACAAAAAAAAACTGGTAACCGAGAATCCTATATCTGGCAAACTGAAAAGTGAAAGTGTCAGTCATTCAGTCGTGTCCAACTCTTTGTAACCCCATGGACTGTTGTCTCTGTCCCTAGAATTCTCCAGGCAAGAACACTGGAGTGGGTAGCCGTTCCCTTCTCCAGGGGATCTTCCTGACCCAGGGGTCAAACCCAGGTTTCTCACATTACAGGCAGATGCTTTACTGTCTGAGCCACCAGGGAAGCCCATATCTGGCAAAACTATTGTTTAAAAGTGATGGAGAAATTAGAACATTCTCAGATAAACAGATGGAGAAGACCCACTCCAATACTCTCGTCTGGAAAATCCCATGGATGGAGGAGCCTGATGGGCTGCCGTCCATGGGGTCGTGAAGAGTCAGACACGACTGAGCAACTTCACTTTCATTTTTCACTTTCATGCTTTGGAGAAGGAAATGGCAACCCACTCCAGTGTTCTTGCCTGGAGGATCCCAAGGACAGGGGAGCCTGGTGGGCTGCCGTTTATGGGGTCGCACAGAGTCGGACAAGACTGAAACGACTTAGCAGCAGCAGATAAACAGAAACTGAGGGAGTTTGTTACCATTAGACCTGCCCTGCAAGAAATACTAAAGAAAGTCCTGCAGGGCTAAATGAACGGACACTAGACAGTAACTCAAAGCTGTATGAAGAAATAAAGATCTCAGTAAACACAAGACAGTTATAAAAGCTAGTGGAATCAATGATATGTGATTCCACTTTATGTTTTCTACATGATTTAAGAAACTAATACTTAAAAAAAAAATTATTAGCCTGAAAGTGAAAGTGATAGTAGCTCAGTTGTGTCCAATTCTTTGCCACCCTATGGAGTATAGCCTACCAGGCTCCTCTCTCCATGGAATAGGCAAGAATACTGGAGTAGGTAGCCATTCCCTTCTCCAGGGGATCTTCCCAACCCAGGAATCAAACCCAGATCTCCTGCATTGCAGGCAAATTCTTTACCATCTGAGTCACCAAGGAAGCCCAGTTATTAGCCAAAGAATTAGTATTATTGTAACTTCAATTCATACCTCCACATATTGTTTTCTACATAGTTTAGGAAACAGATGCATTAGAAAAATATTAGTTTATGTTTTTTGTCACATAATATATAAAGATGTATTTTATGACATCAACAACCAACATGGGTGGGGATGAATATATTAAAGAAGTATAGTTTTTGTACATGATTGAAGTTAAGCTGATATAAATTCAAATTAGAATGTTATAAATATAGGATGTTAAATGTACTCCCCTGGGTATCCACAAAGAAAATAGCTACAGAATATACACAAATGAAAATCAGAAAGTAATTTAAGCATCTCACTACAAAAAAAAAAAAATCAACTAAACACAAAAGAAGACAGTAATACAGAAAATGAAAGCCAAAAAAGTTATAAGGCATATAAAGAACAAACAGCAAAATGATAGAAATTCCTCCATATTAGTAATTACTTTAAGTGTAAATAAGCTCTTTAATCAACACAGATTAGCAAAATAGATTAAAAACAAAACATAGCAAAACAAACGTGATTCAACTCTATGATGTGTATGAGACGCAAAGGAGTTACAGTTTAATGGGTTTAGAGTTTCAGTTTTGAAGATGAAGAGTTCTGGTGATGGATGGCAGCGACCGTTGCATAGCAATAAGTGTTACTTAATACCACTGAAATGTAAACTTTAAAATGGTTAAGATAGTAAATTTTATGTCATGTGTATTTTACCACAACAACAAAAAAATTGGGGGAAAAAGAAACAAAGTACTGATACATAATACTGCAACATAGATGAACCCTGAAAACGTCCTGCTAAGTGGAAAAAAGTCAAACACAATCAACAACAGCTTGTATGATTCTGTTCCTCTGAAATGTCTAAAACAGGTAACACAGAGGCAGAAAATAAATTAGGGGTTGTCAGGGGCTGGAGGGAGGAGGAATGGAGAACGACTACTAATGGGTACAAGATTTCTTCTCAGGGTGACAGAAATGATCTAAAATTAGATAGTGACGATCATTGCACAACTCTGCAAATGTACTGAACACCACCAACTGTGCCCTTTAAAAGGATGAATTTTATGATATGTGAATTACAGTTCAACCAGTCTGTTACATTAATAGAACAACAGCAAAAAAGCCTTCTCCCTCTACAATTTTTTCAGGGTTAGAAGACTCTTATAAGATGAGGCTGAGATGAAAGCCTGGGTCTTCAGCTTCCTTCCCCAGTGATTTTTCCTACTACTCAACCACTCTGTCACTGCTGCTCCCAGGCACTCACATGCTCCATCAAGCCACAGAAAGAGTAACAGATACAAAAGCAGCAGAAAATCAAGTACCCTCTAGAGACCAAGTCTGCCTGCTTCCAGAACAGCTGCCTCTGCCTTGGCTTTGTCTTAGGACAGCGCTCTCCTCATAAGTTACAGTAAGGCAAATATGAAATATAAAATGTTTTCATCTTGTCCATGAACTAAAACAAACAAAAAATTTTTTTCCTTTGACATTTAAGACATTCTTAAAGACAAAGGCATTCTGAGTTATGTTTCACTTTCTTACCATTCAAACCATATCGCTCCCATTGTCATCTTCTTATTACTGAACAGAGAAAATTTCTTTTTCCAAAATATAAATGTATCATTGCCATGTTCCTTTTATATCCCAACTTTCAGAGCCGCTATACACTCCATCTTTGCTTTTCAACAACTAATCCTCAGTCTAAAGGGGGGAAACAAGATAATCCCTTATTTAAATGATCAATAGGAGGGAATTAGTTCAGAATAGCAGACAACTCTCACAACTCCATCATTCAGAGCTTGCACAATTTTTAAAATAATACTTCAGAAACAGAAGAGCTTCCCAGGTGGCACTAGTGGTAAAGAACCCGCCTGCCAATGCAGGAGACTTAAGAGATGTGGGTTCTATTCCTGGGTGGGAAAGATGCGCTGGAGAAGGAAATGGCAACCCACTCTGGTATTCCTGCCTGGAGAATCCCATGGACAGAGGAGCCTGGCAGGCTACAGTCCATAGGGTTGCTAAGATTCAGACACGACTAAGCACACTTGCACCTCAGAAACAGAAATATGTTATTTTTTTAAAAGCAAGTTTTCTTACCTCTCCTAGGCTCTGGCATGTATATATCTGTTGTTGAACCTGTGCAGGCACTTCACAATGCATTTTCTCATTTCATTCTCATTACACTTCTCTCTGTCACCTTAGGAGACTTCTAATCTGGGACAAAGGTCAACCAAAGAAAAAGAGTGTGGTCAACTGAAGAATTAAGTAAAACATGACTGCTCCAAACTATCTTCCTTCTGGTTTGTTACACTGCCAGAAATCCTGCCATTAGGTTTTGAAGACTCTTCTGTCTGGTTTTAGAAAGTAGATCCTCCTGAAGCCATAATCAAACATGACCTCAGTCTATAGACTCTGAGAGCTCAGACTTAAAAGAAGTGGGGTAAGGATAGGCAGGTAAAACCAGAGAAACCAACGCTAAATCCAGCATGTTGGACCAAGAGATTGGCCCCATGTGCCACTACTGGAGAAGGCAATGGCAGCCCACTCCAGTACTCTTGCCTGGAAAATCCCATGGACGGAGGAGCCTGGTGGGCTGCAGTCCATGGGGTCACTAAGAGTCGGACACAATTGAATGACTTCACTTTCACGCATTGGAGAAGGAAATGGCAATCCACTTGTGTTCTTTCCTGGAGAATCCCAGGGACGGGGGATCCTGGTAGGCTGCCATCTATGGGGTTGCACGGAGTCGGACATGACTGAAGCAACTTAGCAGCAGCCACTATATGATCATGGGTCACAGCTAACTCCTAAAAGACCCCGGCAGGTCTGCACTCTACAAGGACAAGGTGGGTTTTTTCAGGGTCCCTGGTTTTTCAGCTAGTTCATCTCCTACCTGCTAGGAGTTCATTCACTGACTTCTGACAATAGACTGTCTTATGTAAAAAATACCATCCATCCCCTCAGAAGGCTCAGAATGTTTAAGTAACTTTCCCAATATCACAGAGTAAATCGCAAACCAGGATCTGAACTCTCACAAAGTTGCTTTTCTTAATTACTATTCAGTATTTTCCCCTCTATAGTAATACAATTCCAAGCAGAGTTAGGAGGTAACCCCAATAATGCTTTGTGTTCAGTACTCTCAACCACTTACTTTACTTTCCAAATACCATTTCTACAATGCCTTCCCAAACCTAACTTTCAGACAGCTTTCTTTATACTAGGGTAAAAAGTGGCTATGTTGCTGGCTTTCCCAGAATATCTTCAGTTTAATAGAAACTGGTAATTTAGACTAAAACAATGAAAATTTCATCTTAGAATTTCAAGTATCACTGAGGATTGAGTCTAGTCCTAAGAATGACTAATTGGATTTAGAAGAAACAGCTTAAGCTTGGAAAATATGAAAGGCCCTACAGCAAACCAAAACATATTTTCAGTACTATATTACTATAAATAGAACAGTGGCTCAAAGAGGATCCTAATTTAAATCAGCAAACAAATGGTTTCAAGAACTCATAACACAGACAAACCATTTGGTGGGATATTTTATCAAAAATGTGAAAAAAGCAACATTGCTATGATTCTTCAGAGGAGGATACAAAAAGAATGGTTGCTAGCTGAAGGTTTTATTCTTGATTTAAAGAAAGGAAAAAGGGGAAAAGCCCTGCTTTTTAAATTATTCTCAGTCTACTTCTCTGACAAACCTGTTTGATGGGCATCAGGGACCTGAAGCAGAGCTTCCAGGGAAAAAGTAGCCATCATTCATGCTTCATTGGATTTCTATGACAGAATGACCACGTTCTGTAGAACCTGGCATAAGCACATCATTATTAAGCCTTGCTTTAGCATTTCTTAACTGATCATGGATGCTGTCGTCCTTGGTGGCTCCTCTCTGCTGGCACTGTTTGTAGTTATTTGACCTTTTCTCAGTGGATAATCCACACAAAAAGCCCTAATTACTTCCCCAGCTTTGACCAGCCAGCAGTGTGAATAATCAATGACACTCATTTAGGTATTGCACAATCAGATGCTTATGGTGTTTAAAGAACATTTTTCCATTGACCTGCCACAGCTGTAGGACAATTACAAGGAGTAAAGCTGCTGTTGTAATCACAAGATGAACAAGTGACCTTGGGGTTTAAAGTTGATGACTGGGGCCTTGACTAGGGCACAGTCGTGATACAGAACGTACTTTGGGAAAGAACGGAGGCATCATTGTATGCTAATGTGACATGCTAAGCCCCAAGAGCAATGTTCTGAAGTATTGACAAATCAGAAGACTCATATTGGCAGGTAAAATTCAGTATTTTTATCCATGGCTTCAGTTACTTCTTCCTATTGTACATAAAATAGTGAATATATAATATTAGGAAAAATATTGAATTCTAGCCATACAGTTTTCCCACACTTTCCCTTAAAAAAATATTTTGCTTCAGAAGCAAAATGATTTCCTATTTAATTAGGTATTTAAAGATTCCTAGGATATTAAAAACTTTTAACATATTAAAGTTACAATAAATCCTTATCTACTCTTAGGCCAGATTTCCCACAGAAAAATCACTAATAAATTTTCACTATTAAAAAGTCTGTAGTTCTTTGAAATTATGATTAGTTACTAAATTACATATAAAGCTTAATTATAAAATAAGTTGCAGGAAAATGGGATGTGACAACATTTCCAAGAGTGTGTTCTTAGAAACACTTACTCCATTGAAAATCCTTTGTAAACAAGGATTTATCATCTAGTAAGTTCAGGAAATGCAGTTTACAATCTTCTCTTGAAGGTTTAAAATGCATGTTAGCATATCAAAGTTTCTGGAATATGCTTCTCAAGACAACGTTGGGTAATTCTAACATAAAGAGCTCTTTATCCTTAGCAACATCTTATATGAAAATTGAATTTGTAAATACTGGTTCTTGGCTCAGAATGTCAATGAATAGACTTTTACTTTCCTTTTGAAACTTTCATAAGATTTCACACTTATTTGTTAAAAGGAACACAAAATAAAATCAGTAAAAACAACAAGGAAACAAATTGGTATGGCAATGTAACAGTTATGTTCCTGAAAGAAAATACGAAGGAAATAAAGTATCCTAAACTGAGGACATAACAGAAGAGAGTTTGACTGTGGAAAGAGTCCCAGATAGGAGAAGAAAGGAAAGGTCAGAAGTAATGGCAAGACCATCCTCTCCTTTTCCAGGCTTGAAGGCTGTCCTGATTTAATCTGGCAAAAGAAGAGAAACCAGCTCATCAGCATGCAACTGATGATTTACTCAGCCTGCTGTCAGCGACAGCACTGTCTAAAGACACGGTGGAGAATGAGGAAAAACAGGCAAAACCCAGTGGGTAAGCCAAGAAGGCAAATCACTGAAAAAACACACACAGCAAAAAGACTGCACATTTGATGGCGTGATCTCAATTAATCCCCAAATCGCTAACACTTTCGTGTTTGGGGCTCCTGGGATGTATGATTCAAGTTTTTACTAATATTCGCAGAATTCAATTCATAATGTTTGTAGAGGATGAACTGTTGTTTTAAACATTACTTATAGTTTCAGCAGGCATCTCTGCATTTTCCTTTAATGGAGGGCATGCCGGGGTAATATTTATAACTCTTTCCTCATTCATGTTTATTGCTTTGTTAGAAATGGAGATCTATATTTTTCTGGGTTTGGCAGCATCACAGGATTAAGACAGGTCTTGTTCCTTACTCTGCAGTACTTTCAAGGACCTAGTAACTCTGTGCAACTTGTTCCAGCTTTTATGATTTCTGGAATTTTTTCAGGCTTTCAAGATCCACTGATTTTCTTAAGAATTAACATGTTAAACAGTAACATTTTTACCTGTTTCTAAATCGTCAAGGACGTGTTGCTGTTGTTCAGTTGCTAAGTTGTGCTTGATTCTTTCGACCCAGTGGAGTACAGCACGCCAGGCTTCCCTGTCCTTCACTATCTCCCAGAGTTTGCTGAAACTCACGTCCATGGAGTCAGTGATGCTATCCAACCATCTCATCCTCCCACACCGGGCAGCTTCCTGAATCTTATTTCTCCAATCAGCGATTGAACCGAGGCCCTCAGCAGTGTAAGCATGGAATCCTCATCACTAGACTGCCAAGGAATTTCCTGAAAGTAGTTCCAAAGAATAGCAAGAAGAGATAAGAAAGCCTTCTTCAGCGATCAATGCAAAGAAAGAGGAAAACAACAGAATGGGAAAGACTAAAGATCTCTTCAAGAAAATTAGAGATACCAAGGGAACATTTCATGCAAAGATGGGCTCAGTAAAGGACAGAAATGGTATGGACCTAACAGAAGCAGAAGATATTAAGAAGAGGTGACAAGAATACACGGAAGAACTGTACAAAAAAGCTCTTCACAACCCAGATAATCATGATGGTGTGATCACTCACCTAGAGCCAGACATCCTGGAATGTGAAGTCAAGTGGGTCTTAGAAAGCATCACTACAAACAAAGCTAGTGGAGGTGATGGAATTCCAGTTGAGCTGTTTCAAATCCTGAAAGATGATGCTGTGCAAGTGCTGCACTCAATATGCCAGCAAATTTGGAAAACTCAGCAGTGGCCACAGGACTGGAAAAGGTCAGTTTTCATTCCAATCCCAAAGAAAGGCAATGCCAAAGAACGCTCAAACTACCAGACAGTTGCACTCATCTCACACACTAGTAAAGTAATGCTCAAAATTCTGCAAGCCAGGCTTCAACAATACGTGAACCGTGAACTTCCTGATGTTCAAGCTGGTTTTAGAAAAGGCAGAGGAACCAGAGATCAAATTGCCAACATTCATTGGATCATGGAAAAAGCAAGAGAGTTCCAGAAAAACATCTATTTCTGCTTTATTGACTATTCCAAAGCCTTTGACTGTGTGGATCACAATAAACTGTGGAAAATTCTGAAAGAGATGGGCATACTAGACCACCTGACTTGCCTCTTGAGAAATCTGTATGCAGGTCAGGAAGCAACAGTTAGAACTGGACATGGAACAACAGACTGGTTCCAAATAGGAAAAGGAGTGCATCAAGGCTGTATATTGTCACCCTGCTTATTTAACTTCTATGCAGAGTACATCACGAGAAACGCTGGACTGGAAGAAACACAAGCTGGAATCAAGATTGCCGAGAGAAATATCAATAACCTCAGATATGCAGATGACACCACCCTTATGGCAGAAAGTGAAGAGGAACTAAAAAGCCTCTTGATGAAAGTGAAAGAGGAGAGTGAAAAAGTTGGCTTAAAGCTCAACATTCAGAAAACGAAGATCATGGTATCTGGTCCCATCACTTCATGGGAAATAGATGGGGAAACAGTAGAAACAGTGTCAGACTTTATTTTGGGGGGCTCCAAAATCACTGTAGATGGTGACTGCAGCCATGAAATTAAAAGATGCTTCCTCCTTGGAAGAACAGTTATGACCAACCTAGATAGTATATTCAAAAGAAGAGACATTACTTTGCCGACTAAGGTCCATCTGGTCTAGGCTATGGTTTTTCCTGTGGTCATGTATGGATGTGAGAGTTGGACTGTGAAGAAGGCTGAGAGCCAAAGAATTGACACGTTTGAACTGTGGTGTTGGAGAAGACTCATGAGGGTCCCTTGGACTGCAAGGAGATCCAACCAGTCCATTCTGAAGGAGATCAGCCCTGGGATTTCTTTGGAAGGAATGATGCTAAAGCTGAAGCTCCAATACTTTGGCCACCTCATGCGAAGAGTTGACTCATTGGAAAAGACTCTGATGCTGGGAGAGATTGGGGGCAGGAGGAGAAGGGGACGACAGAGGATGAGATGGCTGGATGGCATCACGGACTCGATGGACGTGAGTCTGAGTGAACTCTGGGAGATGGTGATGGACAGGGAGGCCTGGTGTGCTGCGATTCATGGGGTCGCAAAGAGTCAGACATGACTGAGCGACTGAACTGAACTGAACTGAACTGAATCCTCTAAATTGAGTGCTTTGTATTTTCACTGTATCATATTCCTCCTTAAACTGTCTATTCAATACAGGGTATATAAACATGTTGGGCGTCCCAGAATCCACCTGCAGTGCAGGGGAAACAGGAGACGTGGGTTCAATCCCTGAGTCGAGAGGCTCCCCCAGAGGAGGACATGGCAACCTACTCCAGTTTCTTGCCTGGGGAATCCCCATGGACAGAGGAACCTGGCGGGCTACAATCCATCACAAATAGTTGGACATGACTGAAGGGACTGAGCATGTATGCACACATATATACATGTTAAACATGTAACAAGATATCTGCAGATAAATCAATTAAATTTTCATATCATTCTCTCCAGCATAATATCAGGTTTACTGTAAGTATCAAAATAGGTATCTCAGGAAAAATTAAAGTTGTAAGTGAGAAACATCATCTGAACCCCATTAATATATAATAAAAATAAATCTTAGCCACATTCATTTGGCTGAGAAAAGAATTTCAGCCCAGAATGAAAACTGCAGGATGGTCGTGTTGAAAGAAACGTTGCCCTACATTTGTGTCTTCTTAGTGTTGCACCATCCAAATCTGCTGGACAGTATTTGGAAAATCTGGAAAAGGACACCTAATTTCAGTTTTTTCTTCTTTGACTAAACTACTCTATACAACAGAGCAGCTTCTACGTTCAGGATGAGTTACTGCATGATTAAGAAAGTAATTCAAAGGAATGCGTCTTAAACTGAGAGCAACTTAGCAACTCATCATTGTTCATATTCTCAACAAACCATTCAAAACTTTCTTGACATAAACAAAATTTCCTTTTTCTAATCAGTCAGCATATCTGAACATTAAAGCCTGTTTGATTTTCCCGGAGTTTTGGCCACTTTTATAAAGTTAACAGAGTTTGGGAAAGCTGCTGAAAGAAAGCTTCTAATGATGCAATAAGTTTGTTTACCAAGTATTTCAAAGAAAAGATTTTGGTCAGTCACTTGGGTGTTTTATCTATAGGATGCCAAAAATCTGAATGTCACAAATATATTCTTGCACATTTGATAAACGCTAAAATTGGACTGGTTAAACTATACAAAATATTCACAACATTGTTTCCTGTAAAACTGAATTCCAAGTTCCAGTTCAGCTTGCCAAAAACAAATCTCTGCTCATCCTTTTGGCTGAGAGTCTATCTCATTACCTAGTAAGACAGTTCCTTCAGCAAGAGGCAGGTATTCTTAAGAGCCAATAACCTAACTCTAAATTTGAAAAAGTGAAGGAAAATCTTTAAGGCATGTACGCTCCTAAAATAATACAAAAAAAGAATAGATAATAGCCCCATTTATTAAGTAGTTAGACCCAAACACTTAATAAGTATTTATTTCCTTAAAATTAGTCAATGTTTCATTAAATACACAAATTTTTAAAAATCATATTTTTATTTAATTATTAAACAACCACAATTACTTCCTAATGAGTGTACCTGTCTGCCACTGCACATCTCAAACCTTGGAATCAGACTGGACACCACCACCCTCCTTACCTGTTCTACACTGATTTTCACATAGGACTCACTTCTTATCACAACAATGTACAAAAACCCAGCTTTACAAAGCTATGACATCAAAAGAAATCTAGCATGAGCTAATGTGTGAACTATTTCGAGCTTGCATTTTGCCTAGTATTTTAGATAACCCAATAAAAAAGCCCAATAAAAAAGATGGATGTCAAGTAGCGCTGGACTGCCCTTAAAAATGTAAGCTATCCTACAACTCTCCTGGGAGTTTACTGTACACCCCAAGGCACTGTGGTGCCTAGTTTGGGAACTGTGAGTCTAGACTAATAACTCATTTTACGAATTAGCAAAGTGAGGTCAAGAGTAATTAAAGAACTTTTCCAAGATTATATATCTAATTATAAACTAAGTCAAAACAAGAACTTGAATTTAAAATACTGAGAATTTAGCCCATGTTCTTAGATTTAATTAAATGCTACAGATCTTGAATCTGAAGAGTAAGCCCATGTATATGGAACTTATTCCCGGGACATTCCTATCTTTGCTTTTACTGCTAGATAATCTCCAACATATAGAGAAAGAAACAAGGCCTGAAGAGGGAAGGAACTTGCCTAAGAGAATAGAATTAATTAAAGGATCAAAAGTAGCACCTTGTCTTCAGACCTGTTGGCCGGGGCTTTTTTATTGGGTTATCTAAAATGCGGGTTACATTTTTCAGACTCCTCTGCAACTAGATATAGCCATATGATTAATTTCTGACCAATGGGATATAATTAGAAGCAATGCATGTAATTTCTGGAAAGTATCCTTAAAGAAAGAGTGTGTGCTCTTCTTCTACCTGATGAGTAAAATGAAAACAAATTGATAAAACTGCTGAAATGCTTGAATATACTGAAAGGAGATTTATACAGCTTGGGAAGGATACTTGATTATCACACACAGAAAATTAAATGAAAAATTAGCATTTTTAAAAAACTGGGGTGTAATTGCTCTACAATGCTGTATTAGTTTCTGGTGTATAATAAAGTAAATAAGCTATATGTATACATATACCTGTCTGTGTCTCTATTCCTGCCCTGCAAATAGGTCTACCTTGTACCACTTTTCTAGATTACAGATAAATGTATTAATATACTGTATTTGTTTTTCTCTTTCTGACTTACTTCACTCAGTATGACAGATTCAAGGCCCATCCATATCTCTACAAATGACTTAATTTCATTCCTTTTTATGATGAGTATTATTAAAATAAATTATTTTTAATAATGGTACAGGAAGAAAAACTATTATAGTTTACTACATGGTTCAGCTGTGTGAATAGCTTTTTTAGTCATAATAATGTAGGCACTACATTAAACAAAATTACAATATAATTATATGAAGAAAACAGGGAAAGTAGAAAGGTATCAAACAGGAATGAGAATACTGATGGCAAAAAGAGAGAAAAATAAATTCTTATCTTCCACAATGGTATGTCAATAGATAGGGGCTAATAATCAAGTCAAGAAGTATCAGTAGAAAAATAAGTGACATGAGGTAAATACCAAGAGAAACATCCAATAGAGTTAAAAGTGATTGACTGTGGTAATTGGGAAATGGAGTCATAGCAGGAGAAAGGGAGGGAAAGATCTGCTGTTAATCAAAGTAAGGTTTGCAGAATTATTTAATTTTTTAAACCATGTGCATGTATAACCTTGATTCAAATAAGAACTAAGTTTGATATATAAACCCTTAAAAGAAAATTTTTTCAAATAGATTTCTGATTCTTTGACTTGCTTTACCAGCTACCTTTTTCAAATAATGTTTATGGACACACCAGATTTGAAAATTTTAAACTGCTTAAGAAATAAATATTTTATCTTACTTACCAACACAGGATTGATAAGTAAAAGTGAAGGGATTTTTAAAAATTATTTTTTAAGTGCTCCAACTTCCTTCATGCTATTCTACACAGTTTAGATCATTACTACTGAGAACTTATCTAAATACTAACCACTTCACTTGATCATATAAAAGTACTTAAAAGATCTAATGGAAGGATGTTTATATTGTGAAAGATAATATGGTAAGATAGTTAATGTAAGAATAAACTATCTTATTAAATAGTTGTCCCAAAGAAGGACATGTACTAAGTACTTCTGGGTACTAGCTAAAAATGTAAACAAATATAAAATGAACACATTAGTGTTATAAATAAATAAAGCAATGAAAATATTCCTAGCAATTAGACACTCATCATATCCCAAATTTGTTTTTTAGTATTATCATTCAAAGTCAATCAAATCTGGCACTTACCTTTTAAATGTCCTAGATCTTGTATGAATAGTACAAAGGACTTTTGAGAATTTATACTGATGCTTGACAGTCAATTTAAAGCTGGCTTAATTCACAATTTTATTCCTTAATACACTTATACTTACTCTGTTTTTCAGTTTTAACATTCTTCATCCAAATGATGATCAGTTTGTGGCAAGTAGCATTTTAGCCAGGGAAATGACTTACAAACTATTCCCTTTTGCATCTACTTTCTAAAGAGGAAAAAAATGCTATTGAGTTCAATACTAACTGTAGTTTAAAATTAAGCCTTGAATTCATTTAGAAAATAACTTTGAAAAATCAGAATAGCTAGGAGTATTTACCTGCATCCCTAATTAGACTAGAATGGCTTTCTCTAAGACTGCAGACAGTTCTCCCTGTTCTAAATGAAATGTAGCAATTGCTTCTCAAATCACCGTCATGAGAGCATTACGCAATTTTATCTGTCTATATTCTATTCCTGTTTTATGTTATTGTTATATGGGAGCTCTACGAAGTGTATATTCTATCACTGCAAAGGCCAGATAAAATAGTTTAACTACTACATCAAACTGGGAAATTATATATATAAATTGTTTGCTGCTGTCTGTAGATTACGTCTGTAAAAGATAAAAGCATTTTTCTCCTTTTAGAGAGAACACTCCCAATGCCTTCTTTGCCCCACAAATAAATTATCTTTTAAGGGACCAGGTGCAATAGGCGAAGAATTGGCTGTCTTCCCAACACAGCTTTGAGTTTTGATTTCTAAATGTACTTGTCGAGTTAGGAATCACAGAAATGCAGAATTTAAAAACCTAGTCATGAATTGTCTCCTTGCACCTTTTGCCTTAGGGGATAGAAAAGGAGGGGTTAGTGCTTTAGAAGCCACCTGCATGGAAATGAATTTAATTTCTTTTAGAGTGGATCTCTCTGCCAGAGCAGGTGGCTCTGAGAATCCTCGGTTGTCCCCACTGATCCACATCAGTGTGAACATAAGAGAAAACTATAATCTGGAAATCAGCTTAGACACGCAGGCAGCTCTCCAGCTTTGGTCCAAATGCAGGATGAACATGATTCCATTGGAAGCATTTGTGTGGTGTGATTATTAATATTTGGCAGATGACCTGTGCGATAATGGCCCATACTTCTCCAATCAGTTAGGAGGCAATCCCTGAAAAGTATAGGTCCGCATTGGTGTGGGACCTTTAAGTAGAGCTGACACTCCAGAAGTATTTTTTTGTTGATATAGTTTTTAACTCTGAGAGGCCGGCTCCAGAATACTCTTAGGAGGAGAATAAATTTTTAACCAACTAGGAAGTGGCTAACAGTGGAGGAGTATTGCTCAGAGAAAGTAAAACTACCCTTTACTCTGGTTTGTGTGCTTCCCACCATTATCTCTTCTACACGCCTATGCCTAGCATGCTGTAATTCAATGAGAAAATGCTTTTTAGATTCTGCTTACTTAAGGAAGGCAGTACAATCCCATGCTTTACTGATGGGTTAAACTCAGGTCTATCTCCTGAAGTGACTTATAGCAGTCTCTCAGAAAGCTATTATCTTTTAGATACCGGTCAAGCTGGAAGTTGAAGAATGAGACAAAGCCTTTGCATTTGTTGTTCCCTGACCCAGAATGCTCTTCCTATAGCGAGTTTCTCATTCTTCAGGTCTTTGTTGAAATGTCACTTTCTTTCTTTTTTTTAAAAATTTTATTTATTTATTTGGCTGTTCTGGGTCTTAGTTGTAGCATGTGGGATCTAGCTCCCTGACCAGGGATCAAACCTGTGCCCCCTGCACTGGGAGCTCAGAGTCTTAGCCACTGGACCACCAGGGAAGTCCCGAAATGTCACTTTCTTAAAAATGTCTATCATGACCCCACTTTATAAAGTAGATCCCTGCAACCTCCATCTCTACTTGTTATTTCATAGCACTCAGTTTATCTCCTGTATGAAATTATTACAGCCATAGTTATTTTAATTCTGTGCTTTTATCTCTTGTTTCTCTTCCACTCTGAAACTTTCCCTACTGGAAGCATCATGAAGCACTGTATTTCCAGCACGTAGCAAGTACCTGGAACACAGAAGCTCCTCAATAAAATTTATGAATGGCTACTGAAGATTACAAAAGGAACTTCACTTAAAGTTTAACATATTTAAAGTATTTTATTTTTGATCAGTTAATCAGTTAGTGTTTACCATATTATTCACCTATAACAACTCCAAAAAAAGCCTCAGGATTTAAAAGAAGAAAAAGTGTTTCTTGCTCCCTTATTTATTTATATATATTTTTGGTGAGTCATCTCATTTTCATGGCAGAGGGAAAAGAGCAACAGCTACTAGAAATATAGTGTGGCTTTTTTTTTTTTAACTTTATTTTATTGAAATATAGTTGATTTACAATATTGCATTAGTTTCAGGTGTATAGCAAAGTGATTCAGTTTTATAACATATATTTTTTTCAGATTCTTTTCCTTTATAGGTTTCTACAAACTATTGAATATAATTCCCTGTGCTCTACAGTAAATCTTTGTTATTTATCTACATACAAGGTATCTTAAACTAAGATCTAGCAAATAGCACTTCTGTTTACAGAAAGACATTCTCCTATAATAGAAGTTTCTGTGAAAAATAATACAGTTGACCAAAATACTATATTACTCAGAAACTCACTTACTAATAATTTGTACCCTAAATTTGTTTATATAGCTGTCCTTTCACTATTCACTGGGTTTCCTGAATTACAAACAGTCTCATCAGAGATGCTCCGTATGCTAAAAAATAAGACTTATTAGTGAATAGTACTTTATTCTCTTGTCTTGCCTGAATAACCCTTTGCAATTGCTGGGTCATAGCCTGAGTATTTCCTAGGTATTTACATCTGCATAATAGAAAGCCAAAGGTCTCGGAACTCCTAAATTACTTCAAGTCTTTCAGGACCAAAGGAAGCTGGCATAAGCTTCCTTTCCCGGGAAAAAAGTTCTTCCCCAGTCAGAATAAATGACTGGGATAGATGAAGAGAGGCCAGTCCTTTGGGGAACATTTAAGTAATAAACCTCATCTTATACACAATGCATTACTGTGAGGCTCACTACTTACATAAACTAGTATGTCTTCAATTTGGACAGCTAACTTAGGAATCTGTCTACCTCTACTCCTTAATTTCAATACTTATAACAGATTCTGCAAAAAGTTTTCAGCATTACATTGGTAGAATTGTCAAGGGATGTTTCCTACCCATACGCCTTTTCGGTAAAGTCCATTTTGTCTAAGAGATGCTTTTGCTCATTGGGGAGGATCCTGAGATATACCAAATATAAACTGTGAACAAGGCAAACCAAAATGATTAGCCAGAGAAACCTGGAAGAAACACCTCATAAAAGTACTTCAAACTGCCACAAGGGCGCAGCTCAGGGACTCTCCCTCTGAGTCTGCCCACGTGCCTATCCACACATACTGTACTCTTTTCCTCTTAATAAGCACTTTACTTGCTTCACTACTTTCCATCTTTGTGGGAATTCTTTTCTGCATAGCCGAAGGGCCAGGGCCTTTGTCACTGACCACTGGCCTAGTGACTAGGATCTGATGCTTTCACTGCCACGACCCAACCCCAATTTCTGGCTGGGAACCAAAGCCACACTTCAAGCCATTGCAGGCCGAGGCCACCCAAGATTAGAATTGTTAGGATTGCCGATTTAAAATGAAAGTTTTGAACTATGGTTTTAGCCAAGGTTAAAAAGAAAATTAAAACTGAAATAACTCTCAGCTGTGAACTTCTATGTTGAAAGGCTGTATCTTTTTCATGTCCTTCTTCCAAAATGGGGTATCATGTAGAATTACACCCTGTAGACTATTGTAGGTGGTACTTTTCCTATAATTTACAAATAATTTTCTTTTAGAAATTATTTACAATATAAATCAACATTGTAAGGCTATGTGTACATTTTTTTAAATTAAAGATACATGTGTGGATGGGAAACATTTTTCAAATTATGTGAATTCTATCTATTTTGCATTGTGAAAGCTATCAATCATGTCATCCAGAAGAGTAAGAACAGAACTTAAGATCAAAATCTCTCCAGTTCCACAGATGTCTCCTATAGCCAAAGCCAAAGAGAGTGATTACCATCTCACATTTCTCTCTGTTTATGCTTCCCGCTTCTTCCCAGATATTATCATCAGTTGCCTTATTTCCTTATAAATCTCATTTTCCAGATTTTAGTTATTTTTATTACCCACCACTGAGCCTGGGAAAGTCTTCACTTCAGTTTTAACATCAGGCTTATAGAAGAAATAAAAGTATACATTCAGCATATAAACAAAATATGTTTCTTTTCACAAGGTTTCTATACTGAAATTAAAGAAAATTCTTACTTTCATATATTTGGATTTGCATAAATTCTTTGGAGGAACTCCAGAGAGGAATTATCTCTTCATTAAACTTCATTTTCCCCAATATTTAAAATATGCAAGGAAAGAAAGCAACGATAACCCCTAGCATAAAAGAAACAAAATCGGGTTCATTTTCTGTTCTTCTTTAGAGACAACTGTATCCATTTTTGATCATTTTAGTACCTGCCATGGTTCAATCAACTTCTCTAATAGTTGTGGAATGTGAAATGTCTACATAAGATTGTGGGAGATGTGGGAGACCTTTTCTTTTCCCTAGAGTCTATACCAGATGAAAACAAGGTGATATGTCCCTGCATGCTACTGTTGCTAAACTGCGAGCAAACTAAAAGAAAAAAGACTGATTTAAATAATACATCTAAGATGATGGTTGAGTGAAATGTCAAGTAGATTCCTGTCTTGTCTTGTCCATCATCAGCCAATCAATGACTCTTGAACCTGGGATGACCAGGTCAACTGGCTACCACTGCAACCTAGTGGGAGAGAGAATGCATAGATCACCTCTCAGAATGACAATTACTATGTGAAGCTGTGGTAATTTCACAAGCCCTAGTCATTGTCCTGGTTAGCAAGAGGCTTCCTAAGCTCCCACAGCTAAATACCAACCCACTCAGATCTTGACACAAGGGACACAAAAACACCTTTGGGATATCCACTCCCTGGTGACCCAGGTCTGATCTGAATTGAATTGAATTTCCCTGCTTAGAACAAGTTTGAAAAAAAAGAAACAAAGAAAAAGGATTAAAGTAAATGAAGCCTTTGAATAAGCTGTGTTCTTTCCTTTGCATATAAATGACTATGAATACAGTCAATAGACCGACTTGCCATCTTCCTCCCACTTCCACCCATCCCGGTGACATTTATTTTTTAGTTACTCAGACTAGAATGTCGTCATAATAAATAAATCCATCATATTCCTTTTGTGATCAATACTAGATATTTATTGTTAATTTGTCATGCTTTCATATGTGTACTTGTTATAGCCTGTAATCCTTAAATTTGCTCTGGAGATTTGGAGATTTCATCAAATCCCCAAGATCAAAAGCCTAAAAATTTTTGTTTGCATTTACATGTAAAGCTTACAAAGTTCTCCAGGGGAAATGGTGGTAAGAGCATTCTTCAAACTCTTGTTAATTGTTAACTGTCAAAGCCTGAGGGTGAAATCTCAGAGGTTTGTTTTAACAGGAGGAAAAAACATGACGTTAATTTTAAGTTTTCTTAAAACTCAATGGTGAACATGAACAATAATTTTTCTCATCAGCTCATTTTAAGATATAAGTGTAATTGGTAGTCAAAGCTAAAAGAGTATATAAAAACATCAATTTGTTTTCTCCCTCTGAAAGATGGATGTAGAGTTTGCCTGCAGGATCATAACTGCAGCAAACTAAGTGGGAAAGCTGTTTTAGGTACATTATTTTAAATCAATCAAACCTCCAAAGAAACAGCAGTTACTTTGATCATCCCAATAGTGTTGAAAAATAATATGTAAAATTATACTACCGTATATTTATCGCTTAAATTAGCAATGAGTTGAAAGACGGAGATATAAATCACATTTTAAAATCTTCCTGTTTTACCAGAGAATGACTAAATTACCAACGATACCACCTGAAAAGACAATGCTAAATTAACTCAATAAAAAGACCTACTTATTCACTATCTGAGATCACAAGTTCATTATATACTGTATCACTGTTATTTTATATGTTATTATTTTCTATAAAAATAAAGTTGAATTATTCATTTCCAAAAAGAATGAAAATTTGCTCTAACTGACATTTCTAAGTCACTGTTTTTTTAAAAAAAATCTCATTAATATGATAAAAGATGAGAATTATTATAGAGGACTGTTACATGAACATCAAGAATATTTCAGCCTTTTCATGAGTCGAATGCTAGAGTTCACATATGATCCATACCCCTATTCTAGATAAGGAAGACATCCTCTATACACACAGGCTTCAGAACTGGCAGGATTTTTAACAGAAATGAACCATCTTACATCTTAAAATATTCAATGATAATGATGGCTATACCATTTTTTATCTCCAGATCAAGTTAATTAAGAAATTAATACTACCAAAGAAAAACATAAAGACAATTTTTTTAATGCAAGTCTTGTTTTGTTTCATTTAAAATAGTAGACCCAGAAATATTAACTTTCATTTAGGAGGTAATAAAAAGTGACAGAATTTTGTCTAGTTTACTTTCTAATATTTCCTGTATATAACATACACTGCTTATCTAACATTTCCCATTTTATATTTCCTGAAGAGACTGAGTCAGTGCCATTTCATGCCTACAGATTTTCAGTTTCTAACACTCAAAAGACTAAACAACTTCAGTGTCTAACACTCACTCAATGATGCTCAACAACTATCCAAAGGAAACTCATTTAGCAACTTACTTCCTGTGTGTACATTTGTCACTTGCTTTCCTTATATTTTCTTTAACTGTTTATTGCAATTAGTAGAAATACTTTTACCATTTCCACTGGTTTTTCTCTGATTGGCCAGAGCTGTAACCTTATTCGTGGAAATGCCAGTCAGGGCAATGAGAACACTTCCAGGAATATAACCCCAATGAAGTGATTTGGCCTAAACACGGCTGGTTTAATTGAGTGTGTATAGGCACAGAACATTTCTGAAAAGCACTGTGAATATTAGTCTTCTCAAACTGCAATTTCAAATTAAGATGCTATTGAAAATTTACAACCATATTTCCTTAGTTCAACTTCACTATTTTAACCCTCAGTGGGGGATGGAGAGAAAGGGAAAAGTCATACACAGACTCTAAAAAGGCTGATAATTTCACTTCAATTGCTCTTGTCTTTTGGAATTTACTATAACCCACAAAAACTCTTCTCTGAGGAAAGGCAACTGCTGCTGCTGCTAAGTCACTCCAGTCGTGTCCGACTCTGTGTGACCCCATAGACGGCAGCCCGCCAGGCTCCCCCCTCCCTGGGATTCTCCAGGCAAGAACACTGGAGGGGGGTGCCATTTCCTTCTCCAATACATGAAAGTGAAAAGTCAAAGTGAAGTCACTCAGTTGTGTCCGACTCTTTAGCGACCTCATGGACTGCAGCCTACCAGGCTCCTCCGCCCATGGGATTTTCCAGGCAAGAGTACTGGAGTGGGGTGCCATTGCCTTCTCCAAGGAAAGGCAACTACACTGATTTAAATTTATAACAGTCATGATAAGGAAATATTTTTCACCATTTGGAATCTCCAGGGCCAATAAGGCACTAAACTTGCTACTGGTAGTCTTTTCAGCTCAGTTCAGTTGCTCAGTCATGTCCGACTCTTTGTGACCCCATGAACCACAGCACGCCAGGCCTCCCTGTCTATCACCAACTCCCGGAGTTTACCCAAACTCACGTCCATTGAGTCGGTGATGCCATCCAACCATCTCATCCTCTGTCGTCCCCTTCTCCTCCTGACTTCAATCTTTCACAACATCAGGGTCTTTTCAAGTGAGCCAGCAGCTCTTCACAGCAGGTAGCCAAAGTATTGGAGTTTCAGCTTCAACATCAGTCCTTCCAATGAACACCCAGGACTGATTTCCTTTAGGATGGACTGGTTGGATCTCCTCTCAGTCCAAGAGACTCTCGAGAGTCTTCTCCAACACCACAGTTCAAAAGCATCAATTCTTCGGCACTCAGCCTTCCTCACAGTCCAACTCTCACATTCATACATGACCACCGGAAAAACCATAGCCTTGATTAGACGGACCTTTGTTGGCAAAGTAATGTCTCTGCTTTTGACTATGCTGTCTAGGTTGGTCATAACTTTCCTTCCAAGGAGTAAGTGTCTTTTAATTTCATGGCTGCAATCACCACCTGCAGTGATTTTGGAGCCCCCCCCAAAAAAGTCTGACACTGCTTCCACTGTTTCCCCATCTACTTCCCATGAAGGGATGGGACCAGATGCCATGATCTTAGTTTTCTGAATGTTGAGCTTTAAGCCAACTTTTTCACTCTCCTCTTTCACTTTCATCAAGAGGCTCTTTAGTTCCTCTTCACTTTCTGCCATAAGGGTGGTATCATCTGCATATCTGAGCTTATTGATATTTCTCCCGGCAATCTTGATTCCAGCTTGTGTTTCTTCCAGTCCAGCTTTCTCATGATGTACTCTGCATAGAAATTAAATAAGCAGGGTGACAATATACAGCCTTGACGTACTCCTTTTCCTATTTGGAACCAGTCTGTTGTTCCATGTCCAGTTCTAACTGTTGCTTCCTGGCCTGCATACAGGTTTCTCAAGAGGCAGGTCAGGTGGTCTGGTATTCCCATCTCTTTCAGAATTTTCCAGAGTTTGTGGTGGTCCACACAGTCAAAGGCTTTGGCATAGTCAATAAAACAGAAATAGATGTTTTTCTGGAATTGTCTTGCTTTTTCGATGATCCAATGAATGTTGGCAATTTGATCTCTGGTTCCTCTGCTTTTTCTAAAACCAGCTTGAACATCTGGAAGTTCACGGTTCATGTATTGCTAAAGCCTGGTAGTGGTGAGGGGCAAAAATGTAAAGAAAACCACACTTTTTCTCCATACCTCTACAGTTCAGGGATATTTTCGGTGCATAATGCAATCCTGTATAAGATCTGAATGGTGGGAATTTGAACAAATTATGTGAAATTTAACTTCAGCATTAACTGAATTTTGTTGTTGTTGTTCAGTTGCTAAGTCGTGTCCAACTCTTTGAGACCCCATGAACTGCAGCACACCAGGCTTCCCTGTCCTTCACTGTCTCTGGAGTTTGCTCAAACTCATGTCCATTGAGTCAGTAATGTCATCCAACCATCTCATCCTCTATCATCCCCGTCTCCTCCTGCCTTCAGTCCTTCCCAGCATCAGGGACTTTTCCAATGAGTTAGCTCTTTGCATAAGGTAGCCAAAGTATTGGAGCTTCAGCTTCAACATCAGTCCTTCCAATGAATATTCAGGGTTGATTTCCTTAAGGATTGATTGGTTTGATCTCCTTGTCCATGGGACTCTCAAGACTTCTCCAGCACCACAATTCGAAAGCATCAGTTCTTTGGCACTCGACCTTCTTTATTCTATTATATTCTTTGAAAATCAATTGTTGATATAGAGCTACTCTCAATCACATAAAGACTTCAATAATCAGAACATTCTATTTCTTTTTCCTTCTTTTACATTTTTTTTTAATTATGAAAGTATAACAGAACATTGTATTTCTTAATTGCCTGTGCATGTGCTAAGTCACTTCAGTCATTTCAAACCCTTTGAGACTCTATGGACTATAGTCCCCAGGCTCCTCTGTCCATGAAACTCTCCAGGAGAGAATACTGGAGTGGGTTGCCCTGCCCTCCTCCAGCGGATCTTCCTGACCTAGGGACTGAATCCACGTCTCTTAGATCTCCCGCACTGGCCACCTGGTAAGCCCTTTAAACTGCCTATATCCATGGAATTTTTCAGAGTGGAGTGGGTTGCTATTTCCTTCTCCAGAGAAATCTAGAGTTTCTATTAGTAATTAAACGCTCCTTGAAAGTTTGGTAGTTGATACTCCAGCAGAATTCCTCTTTTTCTCTATCATTTTAGTGTATTTCTTGAGATGCTGCTTCTGAGATTATCACTCTTCTTGTTCCACAAATGCTTAGGACTCTTCTC
Organism: Oryx dammah; assembly: GCF_014754425.2. Lineage (NCBI taxonomy): Eukaryota > Metazoa > Chordata > Mammalia > Artiodactyla > Bovidae > Oryx > Oryx dammah. The sequence continues at coordinate 69,350,293 of NW_024070202.1, read as the reverse complement.
TGATGAATCATAGAATTTACCAAAGTCCTGATTGCTAAGATTCCAGATAGTATTAAACATCAAGCACTCTGAAGTTTCACTGACAAAAATGCACCAAAAGGGAAGCAAATTAATTATTTTTACTATCCTAAATAAGAAAGACAAAACAGTTTAAGTCCATTCTGCTCACCCTTGGTGTCCAAGCTCTCTATTTTAAATGACTCCCTCAGGACAACCACAGATGAAGACAAAGTTGGCTCTAAGAGCTGTTGAGATTAAATCAAAGATGTTTTTTCTTCCTAAGACCTCCGTAGAGGTCTTAAATGTAAAATGTGAAAATTTTTTGAGGAAAAAATGTAAAATAGTTCTTGTTCTGAGAATGAAGACAGTCATCCAGAGAGAAGCAGTCTTGTTCCTGTGCAGCCATGGTAAGGGAGAGTGGGATAAGAGGTTTCACGGAGGAGTGCTACTCAGCAACATCCAGTCTTGAGGACAGAATTGTGATGTACTGTTCTTTGCCCAGTTGTTCCATAAATTGTTACCTCACAAGACTTAAATTGTAAGCTAAATATATTCATTTCCTACTGCTGCTGTAACAAATTGCCACAAATTCAGTGGCTTAAAACAACACAGATTTATTCTTTTACAGCTCTAAGGTCATAAACTGTAAGTCAGCATCACGGGGCTAAAGTCAAGATGTGAGCAGGACTGGTTCCTTCCATAGGTTCTGAGAGAGAATCTATTTCCCTGATTTATCAGCTTTTAGTGGCCACCTATATTCCTTTGTGGCCCCTTCATCTTTGAGGCACATCACTCCAACTTCTGCTTCTCTCCTGTATCCATTTTATAGACCCCTTTGATCACAATGGGCCCACACTGATAATCCAGGAGAATCTCTCCATCTCCAAATCCTTAATGCAATCACATTTACAAAGTTCTTTTTGTCATATAAGGAAACACAGTCACAGGTTCCCAGGTTGAAGGCACTGGACTTATCTGGGGGTGATTACTCAGCCAACCACACTAGGCTAGCAATGTCTGAACTGATGATGAGGTTGTGGAAGTGAGCTGGATTCTCTCATGTGTGTAGCTCTAAAGCCCTATCAACCACACCTACATGCTTCTGGGTGTGTAAGGGGCAGACACTGGAACAGGTCTTTTCTATCTTCGTAATTCATGGTACAAGGGGATAAGAGATGTGCAGCAAAACATATTTGAGTTTAAATGAAACTCCATCAGAGATAGAATATTTTATACTATAATACAAACATTGTAAGGCATAGGCCAGAGATAGGATGTCATCTATTAAACAAGTGATGTTTTAATCAGAACGTCTACTAAAGGAAGAAGCTAATCCTAGGACAAAGATGAGGTGTCACTCTATTTTAAGAATTAAATGAGGTAATTTGCACAACACACTAAGCCTCATGTCTAACTTAGTAAATGCTCAAAAATGTTAATTATTATAATTTCTTCCAATACTCCAACAGATTAAGACTTATTTTAACACAATAGATTAAGATTTATTAAGAAATTATCATAATTTTTTCCAATACTTCCAACAGATTAAGACTATTTTCTTTCCCTGAATTTGCAATGATGAATCTATATAGAATTCTTTCCTTGTCACACAAACACTTGCATTACTACCCCCAAAGAGGGTACTGACTGTGAGCTGAAGGAAATCTCAGAAGACAACCATCCCCAGTAGACTACGAGCACAAGCTTTGACATGCTTTTCTTTCCTAAACTGACCTCTTTTCCTGGGTTAAAGTTGAGTAGCCGGCCATTAGCTGCTGCTTGGGAAAGTGCTGAGTGGCTGCTGCTTTTCGTCAGCGTTGTTCAAGGCCAGCCAGACAATGTCAGCATGGCCCCTTCTTTTCCACTCGCATTTGGCAAAGACTTCACATTGTGATCCTTAGAAAGGCGGAAAGTGATGAAAATGCATAGTTTTTTCTCTGCACATCATATCATACACCCACTTAAAAGGCCATCTTCCCCATAGTTTGTTGAGCTTAGTAGAAACAGTAGTGAAAATCACAAAAGGCTCTCTGAAAGGAAATCTAGTCTGGCAGCCAAATTTACAAATTAATCTAACTGCTCCCTATTCTCCCACTAACTGACTGGTAAAAGGCTAACTGGTACGTATTTCCCATCTGTCAAAAGGGAGTAGTCATAATTATCAAATAAAAACTGAAGAAAAGATACATCTTTATTAACAAACAGTGAATAAAGGGTGATTTCCCTTCGGTAGGATTAGTTTGTCCTGACCTGACACAGTTTAAGTTCATCACTGGGCTTGATGGACTTGACTTTCTCTCCCCTCACCATTTTGAACCCCCAAAAGTCTTTGACCTTAACTATCTACTTTCATTTTTTTAAAACCTTGTGACACTTTTCAGCAAAGGCAGGAAGAAGCAACCATCTCTCATTCTCCTTCTTCCAGAATCCCTTTTTCTTCTCTTAGAAGACTCCTCTGGTTCCCTTGAATCCTGGCAGCCTAGTTCTTTGGTGCTCTGGTTTCCCTTCCAGGCACTGCTTCTCTCTCTGTCGGTTATAATCTGACATGTATTTATGTGAAATACAAGATAGGCATAAAGAGGTGTTTGTTAAACTCCAATGTGAAATGCTCCTAAAATATTTTATAAATGAGACTAGCCTTGTTAAAATGTTTTGTCCTCTAAGTGGTGTGGTATCTAAATATCCACATCTGAATAAGCAAGAAGTATAGAGTTAGGGCAGAAAAAACTGATTTGGTCTTCTTAATGAAATAATAACTCCCTGTTATCTGAACAACTATCACTTGCAGAAGGTCAATAAAAATATTCAGACTAAGGTTTAGATGAAAATTGTTAACTACAGAGTGAAGACAAGGAAAGAGAGAACAGGTCATAAAATAGTCAAGAATGTAACAAGTGAGGATTAAAACTCCCTCTTCAAGGTTATCAATTCAGTGGAGGTTTGGGACAAGATAAACTGCCTCTGTATGAATTATTATCCTTTCAGAGAGTGATTACTCTATTAAACAGGTTAACCACCTAATCCAAACTCAGATATAGGAGGATGAATCATAAAGGGGAAAAATAAATATGTGTGAAAATGAAAAATATACATATATACATATGAAAATGTCAAATGTCAAGGTACAAGGGGGTGGGAGAATTAATAAGTAACACAAACAGAAGGATAAGGTAAAGGGGACAATATTTATTATGTCAGTTTAAAGACAAAGACCTATTAATATTTCCTGCCCAAGGCTTCAAAATTATTCTCACTCTCCTATAATCTTCGGGCCTCACACAATAAGATTATATGTACATATACAACCATCCAGTGAGACAATTGGGTTACACAGAACATTTTCCTCCTTCCTCTAGGGCTTCCTAGCACTGCTTGAAATCTAATAGGAGCAGAATGTTATGAAGGGGAATGAGTCTGTACAGTCCACTTCAGACTTAATTTCATACAGTGTATTTAAAATGCTCTTGTAATTTACTTGAATATCTACATCCACTAGGTAATAAAGAGAATGATTAATATGTAATGACCAAGGAACAGAAAGGGAACTGGCACCCCCAGTCATGGCCCCTAGTAGAGTCAACAGATTGCAAGGCAAATCATTCATATTCCCCTGCCCCTGCATGGCCAACCTTGAATAAATTTTCATGTATATTATAAAACAATGGACATATAAATTTAAATAAATTAAAATTTCCTAAATGACTGGTTTCTTAAATAAAATGGCTGCCACAGCTGTGTGAACGTAGCCTCGTATTCAAAGTCAAGCACCCCTTTACACAGTCCCAGATATTTTTTCCAACCATATCTCTCAGCACTTGCTGATAAAAATTTTCTACTCCAACCAGACTACCATACTTCCTCATGCACGCTCCCATCTCATTTGTCTCAGGTAGTGAAGAGAAGTGAAAGTCGCTCAGTCATGTCCAACCTCATTGCGACCCCATGGACTATACAGTTCATGGAATTCTCCAAGCTAGAATACTGGAGTGAGTAGCCTTTCCCTTCTCCGGGGGATCTTCCCAACCCAGGGACTAAATCCAGGTCTCCTGCATTGTAGGCAGATTCTTTACCACCTGAGCCACAAAGGACACCTGGAAAATAAATGGATGTCATCCTACCTCAAGCCATTAGAATTAGATATCATAAAACTTTAGCACTGAATGTGATCTTTTGGTCATTTGGGCTAATTTTCTAACCTAGTATGTTCCCAAAAGTGAGCCAACTTAGACCTGAACACCCATTTTTGTCTACTTTTTCAGCCTGAACATTATTGTCATTCAAATTATCTTCAGGAGTAAAGAAAGTAAAAGGAACTTGGAGCCTTACATTGAAGAATTCCTGGTTAACTATGCTAATAGACGGAATAAGGGATGTGAGACATCTATGTTGCGATGAGCACACCTAGAGCCCAGTCTTGATTTCTAGTACTATTCTCCAATAAGAGGAACCAGGGCTCTTTGGAGAAGTGGCCAATTCTAAGACTAGGTCAGGAAATATACAAGATGAGCCTAGAGAATCTGACAGTGCCAAAAATTAAGGAAGTGCTGAAAAAAAAAAAAGCCATAATGACTGGGTATGTCAAAGGGCCACAGGACCAACAGCCAAAGACAGAACAATCTGAGCAACAAAATAGATAAACAGCACTGGATTTTAATCCCTAAAATAAGATAAACGTCCGTGTGTGTGCTAAGTTGTTTCAGTTGTGTCCAACTCTTGGCAACCCTATAGACTGTTGCCTGCCAGGCTCCTCTGTCCATGAGATTCTCCAAGCAAGAATATTGGAGTGGGTTGTCATGCCCTCCTCCAAGGGCTCTTCCCTGGCCCAGGAATAGAACCTGAGTCTCTTATGTCTCCTGCATTGGCAGGTGGGTTCTTTACCACCAGCGCCACCTGGGAAGCCAAATATTCATGAGTCCATGTTAATATAAAGAAATGATTAAATAAATGAAAATAGATCTCATGATTAAAATAATTCCCAATAATTTATGTAAATTCTCCAACCTCAAAAAAGCATAGCTCCCTACTCCTTAAGTGTGGGCTGTACACGGTGACTTCCTTCCAAGGAATATAGTATGGAAAGAGGGATAAAGAGAGAAACTTTATAGTACAGAAATTTGACAAACACTGCCTCAGCCAGGTGATGAGGACTATAATCAACAGTGGTAAGTCATGACGATAGTTTATACCCTTCATATGATGTGATGAAAGTGGCATCTCTCTGGTCTTCTTCCCTCAAATACATAACCCCAGTCTAATCATGAGAAAAATATCAAGAACTAATCCCAGTTGAGGTACTTTCTACAAAGTACCTCACCATTACTCCTCAAAACTGTCAAGATCATCAGAAACAAAGAAAAAAAAGCCTGAGAAGCTGTCAGAGTCAAGAGAGTCTAAGGAGGAGACATGACTAAATGGAATATGCAATCCTAGATGGGATACTGGCACAGCAAAAGGATATTATGAAAATTCTAAGGAAACCTGAATAAAGTATGGATCTTTGTTAATAATAATCTATCAATATCCATTCACTAATTGTGACAAAGGTACCAAAATAATATAAGATGCTAATAACAGGGGACACTACCTGCAGGGTATATGGCAATTCTGTCCTATCTCTGCAACTGCTCGATAACTAAATTATTCTCAAAACTTTATTTTAAAAAGTCACAGAGGTCGTGAGGAGTTTGGAGAGGTGTGTGGGTAGTGGGATGGAAAACAAAAAGAGGATGGAAATATGGGGCCTGAATCTAGTTAGAAACCATAGGCATCCCACTTGCAAAGTAACCTAGGTTCACCGGGATTCTTTTCTACATGATTCTTGCACCCCTCCCAATTCCACTCCCAGCCTGCGAACTTCTTGGTATTGGTCTCACTCCTGTGAGGATGCTTCTCATAAACCTGCCACCCTGTGGTTTTAAAGAAAAACAGAGCAAGGGGGCAAGTTCAAGTGTTAAGAAGCAGCAGAAATATCCTCAGAGTCCTTCCTTCCTTCCTCCTTCTTTCCTTCCTCTTGTCTCCTTCCTGTCTTCTCTTGGGGAAGAGTAAGTTAAAATTATCATTCTGAAACTTGCAGGTATGCGAATCAGTCAGAGTTTAATCAGGTAAACAAGCCACCAGGAGTATTCAAAACAGAGGAAATGGGTACCACAAGTGAGAGGAGAGCTAAGATGGAGCTGGAGACAGTGAGGCAGCCTGAGATAACCAAAAGCAGGAAGCCCTGCACGACATTTGGCCGCTCAAGAAGACACTCCGCCGCTCAGGAAGACCTAGAGACCAGGTAGTTCCTGGAGGCTGGGGAGTGGGGTCACCTCGTGGAAGCTAGAACCACAGCTGCTAAGAGTTGTTGCCCCAGGCAGAGGGAAGAGGAAAATAAGACGGCTTCTTCCGCTTGCCCTCCTGTCTCCTGCTTCCGCTCCAAAGCCAGCAGAACACAGTCTGCACAAGTGTGCCCTCCTGTAACATAGGCCAGCCTGAGGCAACCAGCTCTACACAATATGCTACCTTTTAGAGAGGCTATTTCTAGGTTCTAAAATAATTTATATTACTTCTAGTTGGATGCATAATTAGATCTGGGCAAAACCAGCAGATTGTTCAGATTTTTTTACTTGGAAATTTAAACACCTTTTTTTATAAGCACCTACTAAAGTAAGCATGGATGATCATTCCCACTTCATAACTGGAAGGTTGAAATAGAGCTGTTTTATGAGACTTCAAAGAAGGTCAGTCACTGGAAAGAGGATCCGTTTTATTTGCAGCATCGTTTTCTGTTGTTTCACCTTTTCTCCCTTTTAATTATGCACAGGATCACTGGCAGAGATGAAAATAAAACTGGGAGCCTACTGTCTTGTCTAATAATACCATTCTTCTGACAAACTCAGCTTTGGAAAAGAGTGGCTTGATTGTTTCCTTTAAAGCTAGGATTTTCTCTAAACAAAGCAAAATGTTCACAAACTTAAAAAAAAAAAATACAAACCGAGGAGCCAATACTTTGTAGTTTCTGCTAATGTTCAGTCACTGTGGAGGCAAGGATCCAAGATTCAGATGAAAACACAGCTCAAATAAGCAGGCGGGGGCGGGGGGAGAAATATTTAGCAACTTTGGAGAATATGTCTTGTCTTTCTAGGAGTCTTGTAGCCTCGAAATGGCAACCCACTCCAGTATGCTTGCCTGAAGAATCCTGTGGACGGAGGACCCTGGAGACTACAGTTAGGGTCGCAAATAGTCAGACATGATTGAAGCAACTTAGCGCACACACATGCAAAAGGTATTTCTATTATTAGCAGTAACCTAGAAATTCATTGGCCTCCAGGGAAGGCCACAGCCTCTCATTCTGTGTCTGTGTCACTGGATCAGCTGGGTTCTGGCTGCCTCAGTGATACCCTGAGAATCCAGGAGAAGTTTTGATGTTCCTTAATTCAGGGTTGAAGCTGCTCTTGTCTGCAGCCATCCTGAAGGTTTCACATGGGAGCCTTTTCTACTCTTCCTGGGATCACGGGGAGTGGGACAAAGGGGAATTTGATTGTTCCAAGGACAGTGGGATATTGTAAATCACAGTGGAGATTTGAGAGGCTAGTAGATTCCTGGGGTGAGGGGTAACAGGTGGTGGTGGTGGTAGAAACACAGCCTCTGGGAAGACAGCATGTTTTATACTTCCAAAGGTCTCTTCCTTTGGTGATAAGTATCTAGGTCAGAAAGAATTTAAAATGAAATCAATAGCAGTATTGCAACCTAAACCATACTGCTGATCCAGGATAACTAGAGCTCTTCTACCTCAAATTTAGTCCTTTCAAAACACTGTCCTCAGAACACAAAGTTTAGGCAGAAAAGTATGATGAAATCTTAACATAAGGAGGTATGAATAATTTTTACACCTCTCAAGATAGTTTTCAGCTTAATTTCAGAATCATGAAACACCAGTGCAAGTTCTATAAGACTTGAGCTCCACAGATGCTGAGTACAAGCATTCACTCAAATTAAATTGGAGTAAAGCATACAGACTTTCTATCCTATTATGAAAAGATGTGGATTAATTTTAGTTCATCTAGGCAAGGATAATTTATTACATTTATCAATGTTACTGTTTTTATGAAATTCATCCAAAAGCATATCAATCACTTTAACAAGCAGTTTATTTTGTAAATTAAGCTTAAACCAAAGTAAAGTTGCCCTTGAACTTACAATAAAAGCTTTATTAATAAAAATCTTTTCAAGTGATATGAAAATCATTGCTTCGTTATCTTTTTTCCTGAAGAACTTCCTAAAATGAATAACAGCCTCATCTGCATTGGCAAGCAGGAAGCCGCAAGCTTCACCAAGAGTAAAGCTTAGTTATTACATTAGCTGCTTACAAATATTTTAAAACAGGCATTACTTCAGCATTTCAGTATTGGCTAAAACAGCTTTAATATGCAAGACAGGATGTAAGATGCTTAGCTGATCCAAATGCCAGTCTATGGATTTGAAAGACTAAAGATCACATCACTAGAAGGTTGACAGAAGTGACACTTCGCAAAGTGCCAATGATTTATGCCAATGTCTTGCTTGATGATACTGTTATAGACAGCACTGTCATTAAAAAGTCCCTGCTGACTTCCTTCTACATTTATGGTGCACAAATTATAGGTGAGCCCAAAAATCGAACCCTCCCTGCCTTTAAGATTTCAATGACCATGTATTTCTCATTTAGGTTAGTTATTGCATGTACCCTCCTTTCTACCTTTCTACCTGCTTCTTTATTTCATCTATAAACATGCAATGAGAAGGAAAGGATTTTTATTCATCTTGCTAAGAAATATACACACATTCCCTGAAAGCTCTCACAACCATAAACTGGAAGGGATATTTTTCACGTATCAAAAGTCTTTTACAGTCTGTTCTTATTATGGAAAAAAGACACCAAACACAATTTTTAAAGTGCGTATTGGGAAGCACAGCTCTGGAGCAAACTGTCAGGAATACTATGGCTTGACCTTTAGCAATGTGTATCATATTCCATCACTGCATGGCGACTTGGGCATTTTTAAGACAGCTCTTAAAACAGCAAAGAGCAGATGCAATCATTTTCTAAGTACTTAATTTTAAATGTTTTCTGCTAAACTTCCGCTTCAAATATATAAATATTTACTGTGTAAATATAAGTGAATTTTTAGAAATATTCTGAAGGCAATTTTTAAACAGCGTTGTTTTCAAATCCCATTTATAGAGACCAATCATTTTAATCTAGTACTTGGAAAAAATACTCCAAATTTTATTAGCTAATCTCAATTTATTAAAGTGAAGTCAAGATTAAAGGATGTCTTTTCAACATGGATTACAATAGCTCTACAGCTTTTTTAAAATAGCAGACAAACCCAGAAACATTTACATGTGCTTAATTTGTTTGAAATGACTACTTTAAGTTTTTACCTCACAGAAAAGCAGATAACTTTGAAAATACAATATGAAAAGAAACTGGCCCAAAGGTTTAACTGAAACTCTGTTAGTCAGATTTTTTTAGTATTGGTAGTGTTCTTTTCTTAGTACACTATTAAATTTTTCTAAATGAAAACCATCAAAAATAATTTATAAAACAAGAAATACCTTTTGATTTTTTTGGAAAAAGGAGATGAAATAGAAAGCTCAATCTAAAATAACTACACAACAGTATTAAATCAAGATGTGCTTTTCAGAAAACCAACCACAGTGAGAATTAAAATACACATTAGTTTCTGTTTTGCTGGAGGCCACAGAGGCTGACAGCAAGGAGACAAAGGAAACAAAGCTTCGGCCAAAGGGACTGGAAATTAGGGACAGCTCCAACCCCAGGGACTTTCAGTGCCCAATGGAAAGCTGAGACACCTGTCTACGCTGGCTCACGGGCTATAAATATCAGAAGTAGGGCAGGTAGACCATCATAACATAGCGATGATGAAAGTGGGGACAAATGCCAACTGGTTGCTCCAAAATAAGTGTTATAAAAATGTTTAACATTTCATTATACAAACGGTACGTTAATATATCCTCCATATTAAACATAACAAAAAAACCTAAAACTTAAGTCAACCCTCTGGCTTCTCCCTTTTAAAAGTCTAATAAGTCCAAGACTTATTAGAAGTGACTGAAGCATCAACCAAGATAAAGTAAAGTGAAAGTCACTCAGTTGTGTCCAACTCTTTGCGACCCCACGGACTATACAGTCCACGGAATTCTCCAGGCTAGAATACTGGAGTGGGTAACCTTTACCTTCTTCAGGGTATCTCTCCAACCCAGGGATCGAACCTAGGTCTCCCGCATAGGAGGTCTCCAGGTTTCCAACCCAGGAGGATGGTTGAACAGATTATGGTATATACGTACCAGCAAGTATTGTACTATGCAACTTTAGAATGATATGGGGTTTGGGGGGGAGTTTTTTTTGTTTGTTTTATTTTGGCCTCACCACATGCCTTATGGGATCTTAGTTCCCCTCATCCCTGACCAGAGATTGAACCCAGGCCATCACAGTGAAAGCACTGAGTCCTAACTACTAGACTGTAGGGAATTTCCAACACAGATTTTTTTTTATGCTCTAACATGGAACGATCTCTAAGACATACTGCTGAGTCAAAAAACAAATTAGAGAATGACATATACTTCATGATATTATTTGTGTAAAATATTTCATTTATGTAAAACAATATTAACACTCATCTTCGGGAATCTTCCTGTGGATCCCAATATCTATGTGTGTCGCCATTTTTGACACATAATCGTGAATCATCTTGTTGTTTTCCAGTGTCTCACACTATTAATTTTTCCTTTGAGTATACTTCAAAAAACTCTCCACAGCATCAAGTACACCCAAGAATAAGCACCCAGTGAATACTATTTAGACATATACTTTTATGTCTAATACCGGTGATAAAGGGTGACAGTTATAATTCTTGTAAGATCATTTCAACAGGCTTAGAATAATGTGAGATTCACTGTAAATGCATATTCATCTTTTGAAATTATTTTTTCACCTTCTTTTGATAATAGAAAAGCAATTTTTGTTTGCTTGTTTTACAACATTCAGAGCTGTCATGAATAAGAAAGGGTGCTGGTCCATTTCCCACTTAATGATAATTAACAACAACATACAGTACTTAGTAAAACTATTTTAGTGTCTTTTACTCATTTTATTCTCTGTGTTACATATTCACTATGTGGCCTGGGAGAAGAGAATTTAAAAATTAATTGAAGAAGAAGCTGGAATCAAGATTGCCGGGAGAAATATCAATAACCTCAGATATGCAGATGACACACCCTTATGGCAGAAAGTGAAGAGGAACTAATAAGCCTCTTGATGAAAGTGAAAGAGGAGAGTGGAAAAAGTTGGCTTAAAGCTCAACATTCAGAAAACGAAGATCATGGCATCCGGTCCCATCACTTCACGGGAAATAGATGGGGAAACAGTGGAAACAGTGTCAGATTTATCTTTTGGGGCTCCAAAATCACTGCAGGTGGTGATTGCAGCCATGAAATTAAAAGACGCTTACTCCTTGGAAGGAAAGTTATGACCAAGGTAGATAGCATATTCAAAAGCAGAGACATTACTTTACCAACAAAGGTCCGTCTAGTCAAGGCTATGGTTTTTCCAGTAGTCATGGATGGATGTGAGAGTTGGACTGTGAAGAAAGCTGACAGCCGAAGAATTGATGCTTTTGAACTGTGGTGTTGGAGAAGACCCTTGAGAGTCCCTTGGACTGCAAGGAGATCCAACCAGTCCATTCTAAAGGAGATCAGTCCTGGGTGTTCATTGGAAGGACTGATGTTGAAGCTGAAACTGCAGTACTTTAGCCACCTCATGCAAAGAGTTGACTCATTGGAAAAGACTCTGATGCTGGGAGGGATTGGGGGCAGGAGGAGAAGGGGACGACAGAGGATGAGATGGCTGGATGGCATCACCAACTCAATGGACGTGAGTTTCAGTGAACTCCGGGAGTTGGTGATAGACAGGGAGGCCTGGCGTGCTGTGATTCATGGGGTCGCAAAGAGTCGGACACGACTGAGCGACTGAACTGAACTGAACTGAATTAAGAATTAAAAAATTCTCACACTGGTAATCTGTACCTCCTTATAAGTATTTGCCTATGGTTTAAAAGGAAACATATGGGACTTCCCTGGCAGTCCAGTGGTTAAGACTTCACCTTCTGATGCAAGGGGTGCAGGTTCAATCCCTGGCCAAGGAGCTAGGATCCCATATGCCTTGCAGCTGGAAAACCAGAACATAAAACAGAAACAATATTCTAACAAATTCAATAAAGACTTTAAAAATGGTTCACATCAAAAAAAATTTTTTTAATAAATAAATAAATAAAAGAAAACATACCCTTTTTCTTTGTCTTAGCTAAAGTATAATTTCACTGTATCCATTAAGAAATGGCACTTGGTCATATATAGAACCTGAATTAAGTCACAGAGTGAGGTTTTTGCCTTAAAAAAATCTTACCACTTTCTCAAAACACCTCAGCTTTTTTCTTTTTACTGTAACAATCCAAACTTATAATTATCCTTCTAACCTAGAGGAAAATAAGAGAATAATGTATTTTGTACCTAAATTCTATAAAGCCTACAGTCAATATGTTTCACACTGTAATAACTGCAGATAATCTGGAAACATGGAATGACCCCATGAACTGTAGCATGCCAGCTCCCCTGTCCATAGGCTTTTCCAGGCAGGAATGCTGGAGTGGGTTGTCATTCCCTTCTCCAGGACATCTTCCTGACCCAGGGATAGAACCTGGGTCTCCAGTATTGCAGGCAGATTCTTTACCTTCTGAGTCACCAAGGAGATTTACTGTAATCCAAAAGCATCATGAATGGTTACCTTGTGTAAATTATCAAATTTTAGTTCTGTGACTCAGAACTTAATAGATCATCTGCAAAAAAAAAATCTTTGAAAATCATCCCAAAGTTTATACTTTCTCTGCTTTATGTATTGTGCTATTTCAAACAGAATAAAACAAAACCTTCTTAGTCATAATCAGCCTCTATCTAACATCCTTATTGTAACTCCAGCTGTTCCCTCAAACCCACCACATGCTCCAGTCATACTACATTTCTCACTTTCTGGGGCACTTTCCCCCAAAACAGGTCTTAGCACATGTTAATCTTTCTATCCAGAATGCCTTACCTATTGTTCGTGGCAGCTTCCCACGGATCCTTTCAGAGCAAGCTTTCATGACACCACCACAGAGGAGCCTTCCCTATTGCCACCAGGCAAGGAACTTTACCACATGCTTTCCACTTTTCTCCTCAGCAGGATTTACCTTAAATACTATGTTTATATGATTATTATATTGATGGCAGGGATGGTATCTTTGTCATACTTATGTTTCCAGAAACTAATCACAGCACCTACTTCAAATAGGTGCTCACTAACTGTTTATGGAATTGACAAGTGACCAGATAATCATGATGGTGTGATCACCAACCTAGAGCCAGACATCCTGGAATGTGAAGTCAAGTGGGCCTTAGGAAGCATCACTACGAATAAAGCTAGTGGAGGTGATGGAATCCCAGTTCAGCTATTTCAAATCCTAAAAGATGATGCTGTGAAAGTGCTGCACTCAATATGCCAGCAAATTTGGAAAAGTCAGTAGTGGCCACAGGACTGGAAAAGCTCAGTTTCCTTTCCAATCCCAAGGAAAGGCAATGCCAAAAAATGCTCAAACTACCACACAATTGCACTCATCTCACACACTAGTAAAGTAATGCTCAAAATTCTCCAAACCAGGCTTCAACAGTACAGGAACTGTGAATTTCCAGATGTTCAAGTTGGATTTAGAAAAGGCAAAGGAACCAGAGATCAAATTGCCAACATCCACTGGATCATGGAAAAAGCAAGAGAGTTCCAGAAAAACATCTATTTCTGCTTTATTGACTATGCCAAACCCTTGACTGAGTGGATCACAATAAACTGTGGAAAATTCTGAAAAAGATGGGAATACCAGACCACCTGATCTGCCTCTTGAGAAACCTGTATGCAGGTCAGGAAGCAACAGTTAGAACTGGACATGGAACAACAGACTGGTTCCAAATTGGAAAAGCAGTACATCAAAGCTATATATTGTCACCCTGCTTATTTAACTTATATGCAGAGTACATCATGAGGAATGCTGGGTTGGATGAAGCACAGGCTGAAATCACCCGATTGCTGGGAGAAATATCAGTAACCTCAGATGTGCAAATGACACCACCCTTATGGCAGAAAGCAAAGAAAAACTAAAGAGCCTTTTGATGAAAGTGAAAGAGAAGAGTGAATAATTTGTCTTAAAACTCAACATTCCAAAAACTAATATCATAGCATCTTGTCCCATCACTTCATGGCAAATAGATGGGGAAATAGTGGAAACAGTGGCTGATTCTGGGCTCCAAAATCACTGCAGATGGTGGTTGCAGCCATGAAATTAAAAGACGCTTGCTCCTTGGAAGGAAAGTTATGACCAACCTAGACAGCATATTAAAAAGCAGAGACATTACTTTGCCAACAAAGGTCTGTCTAGTCAAAGCTATGGTTTTTCCAGCAGTCACGTGTGGATGTGAGAGTCGGACTATAAAGAAAGCTGAATGCTGAAGAATTGATGCTTTTGAACTGTGGTGTTGGAGAAGACTCTCGAGAGTCTCTTGGACTGAGAGGAGATCCAACCAGTCCATCCTAAAGGAAATCAGTCCTGACTATTCATTGGAAAGACATGCTGAAGCTGAAACTCCAATACTTTGGTCACCTGATGTGAAGAACTGACCCATTTGAAAAGACTCTGATGCTGGGAAAGATTGAAGTCAGGAGGAGAAGGGGATGACAGAGGATGAGATGGCTGGATAGCATCACCCACTCAATGGACATGAGTTTGAGTAAACTCCAGGAGTTGATGATGGACAGGGAGGTCTGGCGTGCTGCAGTCCATGAGGTCGCAAAGAGTTGGACAGGACTGAGCGACTGAACTGACTGACTGACTGACTGACTGATGTTTCTTTTCATTTCTTTTCAGTGTTATTGTCCCAGCTCACTCAAGATAGATCTCTGGATGGCTACAGAAAGAAAGATGCAGAAGCCCAAGGGGCTTAAACTGACACTAAGGGGAAGACTTGGCCAGTGAGCAGGAAGTTTGCAAAAATAATCTGGTTTTTTTTTTTTTTCAAAATGCAACATATCTCCACAACACAAAGGGTCTCAGTTAGTTGACAGCCTTAAAGACAAAAGTTCTTTATTCCATGTTACATAATCTGCATTGAAAGAAGAACAATCTTGGACTCTTAATCTTAAAAATGTAAGTTTTGCTTTGTCTGAAAACAAAATAATAGAGAAAACTAAGCTGAGGACAAGAGCCAAGAAAAAGAATCTCCAGTTATCTGGGAGTTAAACAAACTGCTTCAACTTTTCAGACTGCCTAATAACAAGTAAAATTCAAAAGAACTAGCAGAAAGATCCCCCTGTCTTTTTTTTTCACTTATATAGTCTATCCCTAATAAGAATATAAATAAGTTGTCTTCTACACTGGTTCAAACTGAAGCTTTCAGTAGCTTGGATACAGACAGCTGAGTTCACTGCCTGCTTTATTCCTCCATATCTCTAGCAGGCTCAGAGGCTTTTGTTTACAAGTATGACCTAAGATCTTCAGGAACATTTGGGAAATCTGCTTTAACCTGTTAGCAGGCGTTAAAGGAGCTCTTCTGGAAAAAGCACTTCATGAATTTATAGAAAGGAGGCTAACAGCAAAATCGTGATCAAGTTAATTTGCCATAAAACTAATGAAGATTACTCTTCCAGCAATGTACTTATAATGTCATAGTGAAAGTGAAAGTCACTCAGTCGTGTCCGACTCTTTGTGACCCCCATGGATTATACAGGCCATGGAATTCTCCAGGCCAGAATACTGGAGTGGGTAGCCTTTCCGTTCTCCAAGGGATCTTTCCAACCCAGGGACTGAACCCAGGTCTTCAGCACTGCAGTAAAATTTGGAAAAATAAGATACATATCCTCAGTAGACTTTCCTTCTCTCACACTTTCTCTCAAGTGGGGCTGTCTTAGAGTGGCCACAAACATTTTGAGAACCAAAAAGAAGTTACATTAGTGATACACTTAGTGTGGGCTTCATGAGATATTTATGTGATTTGCAGTCACTTTCATGCTTAGTCACTTCAGTCGTGTCCAACTGTGTGACCCCATTGACTGTAGCCCACCAGGCTCCTCTGTCCATGGAATTCTCCAGGCAAGAATACTGGAGTGAGTTGCCATGTCCTCCTCTAGGCGATCTTCCCAACCCAGGGATCAAACCCAGGTCTCCTGCACTGCAGGCAGACTCTTGGCCACTGGGCCACCAGGCAAGACCAGTCACTTCCATGCTGTGTTTAGTCATGTCTGACTCTTTGCGACCTCACGGACTGCCACTAGGCTCCTCTGTCCATGGGAGTTTTCAGGCAAGAATACTGGAGTGGGTCACCATTTCCTTCTCCAGGGGATCTTCCCAGCCCAGGGATTGTACCCGAGTCTCCTGTGTCTCCTGCAGTGCCGGCCAAGTCTTTACCATCTTAGTCACTACGGAAGTTCTATCACTTCCATGTATTGATATAAGTAAGTTAATACCTGCTATTCCCAACATAAGAATGGCTTTCAGGAATCCATTAATCACTGTGCAAACTAACCCAATGTCAGGATACAAAGGTGCTGGACCAGATGTTTCTCCATATCTTTGAATAAAATGATGAAGGACACTGCTGACTGTTCCCCTTGCATTGTGTCCTCTGGGCCTTTGGTCTTGTTATTTCTCCTACCCAGTCCTGCCTCCCTACTTCCTCCAATGAAAATCCTACAAAAGATCTGCTCAAATGTTATCTCCTCAGTGGAGCCTTCCCTATACTTGGGAAGTATCTCTCCATCGGTTCTTCATTCTATTTCTTTTATGTATGTCGATATTTAAAAACTAACAAACACTAAGTTATATTTTAATTATTTGTGAACATGACTATCTCTTCCACTAGATTATAAATTCCTGGAGGGCCAGAAAATATCTTACTTAACTTTGTACTTTCCACACTGTCAACCATGGTATCAAACAACAGTGCCTAGAAAATGCTGATGCAAACTTAAATTTCTAAGTTGATCTGTTCTTTTGTTGACATGAAGCTGAACATATTTATTTGCCTCATGCACTATTTCTGTTGTTAAAACAGGTTCTATCACAAAGATAAAAACATTGAGACAGATAATACATATATATCATTGATATGTAAACAATTAAAAATCTAGTAATCTAAGTCCTAGGATCTTCATAAAATGAAGTTCTAGGTAGTAAATTAATCTTTGCAAGACTAAGGGCTTAAAAGAAGACAGAAAAGACCACTGAAGGTCACAATTTGCATATTGATCTAACTGTATGCTTATTCTCTTACAAACACATAATTAACTTTGCTTTTATTGAATTTTGGTTCTAAACCAATTTTATTAGTCATAGTTTCACTGGTAATTTCAGTGAAGTGTGAGAGACAGATGTTAGTTAAGAAGGTAGCATGGATACTAATCTATCTGGATAATAGATTTAATACGTACTGAATGTATTGCTTTGTAGGCATTAGATTTGATCAATAGCTATGCTCCCTTCTTATAATATTTCTTGGGGCAAGAAGTATTTCATGATTAAGACTAAATTTAATCTAAAGGTTACCATACAGAGGAGATGTACAAATAAGCCATAATTAGAAGCACCAACTACCGGGTATGAAAGCAGGAGAATTAATTACAGTAATACAATCTCTCCCTAAGTTTTGGAGTTTTAAAACATGTTTCTTCTATAATTAGTGACAGTAGTAGACAGTGCACTGAGTTGGGAATCAGAAGACCTAAGCTGAGTCTTGGCTATGCCATTTATTAATAGCTCTCAGTTTTCTCATGAATGAAATGATGATATTCAAGTACTAACACTTGTTCTGCCTACTTTATAGGCCTGTTTTGAGGAGTCATTGGAGCTCATTCAGCAGTTCATCAGCATATACTTACTACTCATGCCAGATAATGGATATTAAAGAGATTTGTAAAATTTCAAAGCTCTAAAGAAATAAAGGAGATTATTTGAGAAAATATTTTATTGGGGTACTTAATATTAGGGTACGAAAGAGAAATGTGAAACTTTTGAGATAACCTACAAAACAGAAAAATGACTGTCATTTTAATTGGTACAAAGCCCAGCCTCCATTGCTGAGCCAAAAGACAAACATTTCAGCGTTTTCTCCCTAATCTAACACCGATGCTGATTAATTCAACATATGTAAGAAATTCTAAGTATATGAAAGTAGGTGTATGTATATGTGTATATGCCATACATACAAATATCCAGTGCTACACTCCAAAGCCTTCGGACTTATATAAGGTTGAATTGTCAGGCACCTCCTGTCATGGAATTAAAACTGTACCAGGCTCCAGTGGGAGAGGAAAGGTCAGAGTCACATTCAGGATGCCTTGGGAAGTCCAGGACATCAGCTAATCAAAAATATTTATATGGCACACTCATTTGTACAGTTAGTCCTAACTGCTAGAGTGAAAAACAAACAGAAGGAAAAAAATAGTCCCTAGCCTTGAACTGCTCACAGTTCAGCTAAATATCAGAAAAGACAAAATAAAATGTCTTCGTAAACATTCACAGAACAACTCAAGTACAAATGAACACCATATTGTTCAGCTTTTCTCTTTCTTTAGTATCTCACTTGGGCCCCATCAGAATAGTCCAGAAAATCTACTTTTCTAGGGGGAAAGGGGACTTACAATATGCTGATCATTAAACTGAATGCTTTATTTGAAGAAACACACTCATGGATCTTAAATAAGTTTCCCAAACAAAGTCATAAATCTGCTCAGTATCATAGCAGGTTTCAAACCAATATCACTACTGGGCAGACACACTGAGAAGACCAGAATTCAAAATGACACATGCACCCCACTGTTCCCCGAAGCACATTTACAATAGCCAGGGCATGGAAGCAACCTAGATGTTCAACCACCTAAATGCCCAATGAACAGATAAAGAAGTTGTGGTACATATATGCTATGGAATGTTACTCAGCCATAAAAAGGAACAAAATTAGGACATCTGTAGAGATGTAGATGGACCCAGAGTCCGTCATACAGATGAAGTAAGTCAGGAAGTGGAAAACAAATATCATATATTAACACACATATGTGGAACTGAGGAAAATGGTATGCATGCTCAGTCGCTCAGTCATGTCCAACTCTTTGCAACCCCGTGGACTGTAGCCCACCAGGCTCCTCTGTCCATGGGATTTTCCAGGCAAGAATACTGGAGTGGGTTGCCATGCCCTCCTCCAGGGGATCTTCCCAACCCAGGGATCGAACCCACATCTCGTGCAGCTCCTGCATCGGCAGGCGGGTTCTTTACCACTAGCACCACCTGGGAAGCCCAGGTGAACAATGGCATACATGGACCTATTTCCAGGGCAGGAATAGAGACACAGACATAGAGAAAGACATGTGGACACAGTGGGGGAAGGGGAGAATAGGATGAAGTGGGAGATTAGGATTGGCATATATACACTGCCATGTGTAAAACAGAAAGCCAGTGGGAACCTGCTGAAAAATCACAGGGAGCTCAGTTCAGTGTTCTGTAATGACCTAGAAAAGTGGGATGGGCAAGTGGGTGGGAGGGAAGTCCAAAAGGGAGGGGACGTATGTATGCATATAGCTGATACACTTGGCTGTACCCTAGAAACTAACACAACATTGTAAAGCAACTGTATCCACTAAAAAACTATTTATATATAAATGTCATGATAACTGAGACTTGCTTTTAAATACTTCACCACCACTCCTCCCAAATAGTGAGAAGGACAAATGAAACAAGATTGGCCAAATGTTATAATTTAGTGATGCAGCATGAGGGGTACATAGGGATCCACTATACTATTCTCTCTACCTTTATTAATATTTGAAATTTTTCATGATAAAAGGGTTGTTTTTTAATGTAGTGCCTCTACATAGCACCTGGCACATCAAAAATTCTTAACAAACATATGCTGAATAAAATGCACTAATAAAAGGAAAACACTTTGAAATTCCGATGTAGGTTGTAGTAACCACTGAAAAATTATAGTATCTTCCTGGGGCCCTTTAGTGTTGTTTTCTCTTATACATTATATAATTTATCAGCCATACTGTTCTCTTTTGTGATCTAGAGATCCCATCAAAGAGTGAAAGGAGATTTGTATATCTATATCAATAATTAACATTATAGAATGCCCACTATATAAACACACAGCACTCTACTGGGATCTTTATAACATACAAGACAACAGTCAAGAGTTATCTACTCAGAAACATCTTCATGACACCATAGGTGAAAAACAAAAGTTGTCCGCATATATAGAAAATAAATGTCAACACATCTGTGTTTATTACCACAAGTTTTAATTCTACTGCACTTCTTATCTCTGGTTGTCTATATTAATGCAAGTGAGCCTGCTGTCACTATATGAAAAACCAAACCATACTCACTGAACTGTGTTTCAACTTTTAGAACTAAATACTATTTTTGAAATGATCTGTCACTCATGACTACGATTTTTCAACATATTCATAATTTATTCCTTACACCCAATGTGGCCATTCAATTTTCTGAACTACTTAATAATACACAAATATCTGTATCACTTATAAGATGAATCAAGTCTAGAGACCTACTGTACAGCATGATGAATATAGTTAATAATAATGTATTATATATTTGAAATTTGCTAAGAGAATAGTCTCAATTCTTCTCATCACACAAAGGAAACTAGGAGGTAACATATGTTAATCAGTTTGATTATGGTAATCACTTCACAGTGTATACGTATACCATAACATCATGCTGCATACCTTAAATACATACAATTTTTATTTATCAAAAATAAAAAATTTAAAACATATCTAAGGCAGTCTTTTAAGAGTTTAACTTATTGTTATCATGCACAGATTAAAAAGGAGGCTTGTCCCAAAAAGGAAAATCATTCTCTGCTAAAAGAGTATAGTAGAGGCCTTATTCCAAATTTAAATTTGGTGAGAATTTCATGAGGTAGAATCTAAATTGCTTTAGACTTTAGGGAGTAGAATGTGTGTGAACAAAACGCTTTGTCTATTGTAGAATCTGATATCACTATTTCTTTCTTCAGTTTTGCCATGCTTTTTGAGCATTAAAATATCCTTTTGATTTAAGAAACATAATAATGAGCAATACACTAACCATGAATGGATCCTAGTTTGAATGAAAACACTATCAGCACTTGGAAGACAAAGGGAGAAATGAGAATACGGATGGGTTATTAGGTAATATTTGGGTTTTACTGTTAATTTTCTTAGGTGCAATAATGGTATTGTGGATAGGTAAGAAATTTCCTTACTTTTAGAAAGTGTTGAATTTATTTAGTGTTGAACTAAATACTTCATGATGTCTGAAACTTTATTTGAAATGGTTCAGACAGATAAATAGATATAGGTAATAAGGCAAAATATTAAAAATGAGTGAATCTAAGAAGAGAGTATACATTCTTGTATGTTTTTAAGTTTTTGAAAATACAAACTTAAAGAGAAGCTCTTTTTCATACTTTACTTAGATATGCTGAAAGGGTGACCTAGGAGAATAACGTATGCAGACTGATGTACCCTTTTGACCTAGAAGTGTATTTCTAAAACCAGGTTACTTACTGACTTACTGCCCAAGGGTTCCATAGCTGGGGAATACACAATGAGAAATCAAGCCCATCACAAAGGTATCAGTGATGGTTATCATCACTTCAGCAAACTGCCGTACCCTCAGTACACAGTGCCCTCAGCCACCATCTCCAGATCAATATGGCTATCAATGACGGATGGCCAAAGCAGCCCCATCCACTCAGGTCATTCTTAGTTCACATGGTCCAAAAGGATTTAGGAGTCCTGTGTCACTAGACATCTTTAGAAAACAACCTAGCCATTAAAGGCGGAAGCAGAGTAATGTTGTATGTCAGAAGCACACTGTTGACAGTTTAAATATACTCAGAAAGCTTAAAATGTGTTGATTTTCTGTGTGCCACAATTGCATTTTTACTGGCGGAGAATGTTATCATTAAAATGTAAATGCATGTTGAAAGCAAAGCTATAAAAAGACTTTCTGTCACAAGCCATTTCTAGACACACCATAGCTAAGAAGAAAAGGTAATATTGTTCAGCACTGATTTAATCAGAATTGTAATTCCTTTGGAAAGGAGCAGGAACTTTTGGTCCAAACATATTTTTAATGTGGTTTATACTTAACAGAATCTGATTTGGGATGCACTTAGTTTGAAGACAGTACATAAACAGGTCACCTACTCAAAAGAACCTCTGCAGTAACATTTCATTAGCACATCAATTTTCTAGTCATTGAAATATTAACATCCTTACTAAATAATCTAATATTTTCACTATTAATCACTCAGCCCATTCCTTGAGTATTACCTCTTCTGCCCCAAAAGGCATAAATGCTCAAGCAACACAGGGAAATAGTGATGAAGCCGTACATATACTACAAATAAATACCTCTTTCCTATTTCAGTCCTTAAATAAGCTTACTCACAAGTGATTGGGATCGAGGTAAAACAGTTCTATGAACAGTCACCACATTAGTTATGGATGCATAGGAAAATCCATTTTAACTAATTGAAAGCAAGACCTTGAAATACATTTAGCCATTTATGTTTATAACATACAAATAACAGATTTATTACTATCATGGGGCAAATTACTTCTTACACAAGAACTACTGACTTTGCTATCTGAGGGCTGGACTTGGCCCAAAGTGTATTGACTCACAATATTTTCCTTCATGGCAAGATTTCCATGAACAGTTGCTTTAACTTGAAAAACAGACCCAGAGTTGTTGAAGGAGGTAGAAGAAAGAGATTCAGCATTGGTGAGCGATGTAGTCACTGAATACAATGACCTAGTTCTGGTCAAGGAAAAAGTCACAAATACTCCATTTAGAAAGAGAACGTAAACTTTTTTTTTTTTTAGAAAGAGAGAAAAATAATTTCTTTAAGGGAGAAACTTCCTTCAGGCAAATCTCAAAAATAAATGGTAACATTTATATAGTAGTCGCTATAATGCTTCGTCACTGACAAGAGAGAATTCAAAAAGCAAAGAATCTTGGCCTTTGGAAAAAGCAATGGGAAACCTCTGGCTTTTAGTTTAATTTTTTCAAGCTAGACCGTGAAAAGTTTTCTAAAATCAAGTGTCTTTTGAGCCTCCCTTCTCCACCATTAAGAGCAACAAATACAGCTGTGCAAACAGCAGGAATGTGTGTTCCTGTGGTAAGATGTGGGCCCTGGCTCTTCCTGGCAGAACACTCCAGCAGACATATGCCCAATCCTCTGAGTCAGCAGGCTCAAAGAGGGATTGGAGATGTTGGCAAAGGTAAATTCCAGCCTCAAATTGTAAGAGAAGACATTAGGCCAATTCGTGGGAATTCTTGGGCAACTGAAGTGAAGTTTCTGATAGCTGGCAAGAAAGGAAAAGATTGAAAGCTGTGCAACTGGAGTTGCAAAGAACATAGTCTGAAAAGGCAGAAAACACTGCACTTTTCTTCTTATCCATTTTTATACCTGTTTCTCTTTTTAGTCCTTCTGCCACCTCTTTTTTTTTTTTTTTTGCTGGTAAAAACATGGATTTTGGACCCGTTGCTAGGGAATGAATCTCAGTCATGAATTAGCTGTGTGGTTCTGGTAACTTATCTAGTATTTCTAAACTTCAGCTTCCTCATCTGTAAAATGGATAGAATGATACCTAATGGACTGTTGTGAGGCTGGAATATGATAAACTAAAACTACACAGCAGGTGTCTGGCTCATAGCAGGTGCTTTAAAATATGTTAGCACCTTTCTTCTCCTTCTTCTTTTATTCTTGTAGCCTATATTTCTTTTTAACTTTTTTTTCACATCTGCTAGAACTTTGGGTCCTTTACTTCATTATTCATTTTCTGTGGGTCAGTGACCTTGGATAAAGAAAGATTTCCCAGTTCCTAAAGTAAATGGGATATTCACTCACAAGAGCTGATGGCCTTCATGTTTATCTGATTCCCAAACGACTGAGTTTCCTGTTGATCTGATGAATAACATGATGAATGCAATTTTCATAACAGGAAGTTTTAGGGAATCTGGGGATTAGAAAAGAAGAATGCCTGCCTCCTCTTAATCAGCGGGTGTTATAAACTTGGATTCCTTCGCAAACAATGACAAAGCAGTTAGACAGAGATGCCAAAGTACCGGACAGACTTCAGTCCAGCCAGAGACCTGGTGCAGGTTGTGTCCCTTTCCTGTGCAACAATGAGACCTGGGCTCTAGGGAACTACTTTCTTAAAAGCAAGTTTTGGGACTTCCCTGGTGGTCTCTTGGCTAAGGCTCCACACTCCCAATGCAGGGGGCCTGGGTTCAGTCCCTGGTCAGGCAACCTGATCCCATATGCCACAGCTAAGAGTTTGCATGCTGCAACTAACTGAAGATCCTGCATGCCACAACTAAGATCCAGTGCAGCCGAATAAGTAAATAAATAAATATTTTAGATTAAAAAGATAAAAGCAAGTTTCAAGAGCAGAGAAGGAAGTCTGCCCTGCATTCATAAAGAATAAATTCTTCATTCAAGATGAAATGAAGTATAACTCAAATTCCAGCATTTTTTCATTTTGAACTAGCAATGTAAGTAGTGTGATATGTTTTGTCTTGGAAGGGAGCATCAAAGGAACCCCAAATTCATTTCAGGAAGCAACTACAATTTAAAAGAAAAGAGTAAAAGCGTAGGAGAGGAGTGAAAGGAAAGAGGCGAGAAAAGGAAGCATCTACTCAACAGGACGTACTTTCTCTCTCTCTCCAGGCCTCTGACAGAGCCCTCCAAGAGAGCCCACCTACAGTGAGTAGCTACTGACAGCCCCATTTCTCTTGGCTTTCTGGACACATCTCTAGTCTATCACTCCTTCTCCTGTGCCCTCCCTGATTCATCTCCTGCATCACTCCTTATAGTTCTCACTTCGCAAGCTTTATCTGAACAATTTTATTTATTTCTATGGCTTCTCCTACCCTTTCTCCCACCAGGGATTCCCACCAGGGTGGCTCAGACAGTAAAGAATCTGCCTGCAATGCAGGAGACCCCGGTTCGATCCTTGGGTCAGGAAGATCCCCTGGAGTAGGAAATGGCAACCCACTCCAGTATTCTTGCCTAGAGAATTCCACGGACAGAGGAGCCTGGTGGGCTACATTGAGTTCTAGAGTCAGAAATGATTGAGTGAATAATCTACACTTTGAATAATGATGACTCGTAAATACACATCTTTAAACCAGTTCTCTTTTCTAAATCCCACAAGCTAAACTGGCCACACCAAGCTAGCTTGTGACCACATCTAAAATCAGAAATGTTTTCTTCCTAAACCTCTTCCCACCATTCACACCCTATCGACCAGTTTTCAAAGTAAAAGCAGCTCTGAACTCATTTTTTTATTGTCCTTCTACTTCAACTCCCAAATCCAGTCTATGACCAAGTGCTAGTGATTCTACTTTCTGAACCTCTCTCACAGCTATGCTCTTCTTCTAATCCTACTGTCGCTGTCTTAGATAAAGCTCTCCTCATCTCCCACCTGGACTCCTGACTTCTCTCTTTCTGGTATTTTTTCTGGACAAACTTTGTACCAAAGTGATTTCTCTAAAACATAAATCTGATACTTTCTCTTTTAATAACCTTAATAACCTCTGATAGCTCCTCTCTGCCTCCCAAAATAAAAACCCAAATCCAAACGAGATGCATAACCTTGCCTCTGTCGTCTTCAACATCTCCATCTCTTGTAATTCCCCCCACTACATCGCACAACTCTTATTTCAAACCCTACAATTCAGCCACACCAAGCTGCCTACCACTCCCCAAACACATGATCCTTGATTTTTTGCCTTTGCATATTCTGTTCCTTCTGTATGAAATGCTTTTCCCTGCCTCCACATGCTTTAAGATTAAGCTCGAATGTCACTCTTCTATAAAGCTTTCCCTCATTGCCCAATACATTACTTACATCTACCTGCAGGATCCTTGGTCCTTTATCTGGGCATTTTCGAGATATACTGCAAGTACTGGTTTATATATTTGTCTCCCTGGACAAATGAGACCAAAATTGCAGGCTGCAATAAAACAGGCATAAGCTCTCATTTCTTTTGGTGTCCCCAGCTGTTCACTAAACATTCAACAAATGCTAATGGATGTCAAGAGAATCAGCTTTCCACACAAAGAAAGAACCTTAGGACCCTCCTCTTTGGGCCCATGTAGTCTTGTCTTATGTATCAGCCCACAGCTGGAATAAGTTCAGAATGTTTCCTTCAGCTTAAAAGAGGGACTGAGAGAGGGTAGTAGACACAGGGAGAAAGCGGGGGTGGGGGGAGAGAAAGTACATTGTACTTTCCCACATAGAAAAAGATCTTATTCCTTGCTTCTAACATTGAGGAATAAACAGAAAACCTGGCCGCAGTGCTCCATATTTTTAGTAGATGCTGACAAAGCACCTGAACAAATGAAGAGCAAATGAATCTACAGATAAATGCTATCTGGTTGGTAAGAAATTTGCACAAAAAACTGAGCTTCTCATTCACTTTAGGTTTTCTCTCTCTCTACCTCTGCCTCCCTTTCTCTTTTCTTTATTTAGCTGAGTTCATTTCCCACAAGCACAGAAAAGTTGGAGTGGTGACCAGGAAATGTTTTGAGCTTCTGTATTCAAATACCTTGTGGAAAAGCACATTTGATTTACAACTACAACACATACAACTGGGTATCTTAACTGTAATCTAATGTGATGATTGTTCCTTTAGATATTTCCTTAATTTTATGTGAATATTAAATACATATCCTTTAATGACTATAGGTTCTAACCATTTCCGAATGACTGATTTTCACTGCCTTGCTACTATACATTTCCTTTATGTAAATGAATAAATATTTCTAAATTGCTCCATTAGCATATAGAAGAACATTTGCTATTTGCTTTAAAATGACTTTAGGGGGGTTATAAGCATGTTGCCCAAAAATGAGCTTTATAACAATTCTCTACGCATTCATGTTTGAAAATGTAATATTTATATGGTAGAAATTATAAGATTAAAACCCAACAAGCTTCTATAAATTTGTCCTTTTAAAATATAAACTATTAAAATAAGAAATATAAATACAACTGCTTTAATTCCAATTCCATATCAAAGTTCTCAGGATTTTGCATTTATATAGAGCAGAGTTCATGAACTCCTACTAACCATGTTAACAATCTACTAGGTTTCTAAAGACTCAGCAGGGGTTAGAATTAGAAGGCTCTGCCATCAACATCAATAACAGAGGCAGTGACACTCAGAGGAGTTTTTCACTGTGCTCTCCAAAGAGGGTTCAGCACACTCAGAGACCACAGCCCATAAAGGAAAGAGGTCTTTGGTTAGTAACTCCAAATATAATCTGGAGAGACGCATTATTTCCGATTTTAAACAGTGATGGTCTTTTAAAAATTACATCTATGTGTGTGTATGTATTTTGTGTGTACATAAATAAGCTCATCACAGTCATACTTATTTTAAAGGGCCTTAACCACTTAAAAGGAGTTTTGAGTTCAATTTTAGTTTTGATTCACAAAGGAAAAGATGTGAACAAAATACAAATGTACCTCTGGGAGGCAAGAGAGTGGCTTAACTCCTTAATTTAAGACGGAAGCCTATTAGACAGATGACTCAAGCATTTTGGTGTGGCCTGGGTCCAAGGCAGGTGGCAAATCAGAGACACATAGAAACAAAGGGAATACATCTAAATTTACAGATATACGTTAAAGACTAGTTTCAAAGCAGTTTCTGAAATAAATAAAACTTTATACAAAATGAATTTGCTACCTATGGATTTTCATGGGCATGGAAACATATTTCCCCTCCTCCTACCTCCTTTTTTAAACAATTTTCACCCAATTCCCTTTCTTCATTCCCTTGTTCACAAAAGCCTATCTTTTTTTAAAACTGGGTTGTTTGGGGTTGGTTAAAAAAAAAAAAAAAAGCTCAAAGGGCAATATTCAAATCTTAAGTCCACATCAACCATTAATCTTCTGATATTTTTCTCCTCTTCCTTTTTGGAGGGCCAAATAGTACAGAATATCTGTATCTTCTGTTGTTGCCTGCAGCAGGAAAACAGCATCTAGCATTCTATCACTTGGTCATGAAGCCGAAGGAAACATGACCTTCTAAAGCAATGCTTTCTGTGCTAGAATCAGCACTGATCATCCACATACATGATCTGCATTCTAGTCTTCTGGATCTTCAGTTTTTTGAAATTTCAAGCATTATAAATCTGTATATTTATAATGCCCAAACTTGTTTCCCTTTCAGCTCATCATCATTCCAGCAGTTATTGCACACTAGATAAAGACATTCGTGGGCTTTTATGTTGTTCTTGCTAAGTACTCTCCAATTACACTAGATAATAAACTCAATTTTTGACTCTTTCAGATAAAGCTAATTCACTAAAGCCAAAACTAGTGATTTCACAATAATCTCAGCCTTATCTGTCCCTGATTCTAGGAAGCATATCCAGGGTAGTCATGGCAATTTACACGAGGGAACTAAATTACCTCTTTTCTAAATTA
This sequence comes from Oryx dammah, assembly GCF_014754425.2. Classification (NCBI taxonomy): domain Eukaryota; kingdom Metazoa; phylum Chordata; class Mammalia; order Artiodactyla; family Bovidae; genus Oryx; species Oryx dammah. The sequence continues at coordinate 69,321,660 of NW_024070202.1, read as the reverse complement.
CCATATGGACATATTCTGCCTTTGGAAAAAGTGCTATAATATTTGCATCTGTGGACAAGTTATTTATATCTGGAGACATTCAAACTAGTCTTTCCCATTCTATTGTTTTCCTCTATTTCTTTGTATTGATCACGGAGGAAGGCTTTCTTATCTCTCCTTGCTATTCTTTGGAACTCTGCATTCAAATGGGTATATCTTTCCTTTTCTCCCCTGCCTTTCCTTGCAAAGAAATAGAGGAAAACAACAGAATGGGAAAGACTAGAGATCTCTCCAAGAAAATTAGAGATATCAAGGGAACATTTCATACAAAGATAGGCACAATAAAGGACAGAAATGGTATGAACCTAACAGAAGCAGAAGATATTAAGAACAGTTGGCAGGAATACACAGAAGAACTATACAAAAAAGATCTTCGTGACCCAGATAACCATGATGGTGCAATCACCCACCTAGAGCCAACATCCTGGAGTGCAAAGTCAAGTGGGCCTTAGGAAGCACGACTATAAACAAAGCTAGTGGAGGTGATAGAAGTCCAGTTGAACTTTGATCAAATCCTAAAAGACGATGCTGTAAAAGTGCTGCACTCAATATGCTAGCAAATTTGGAACACTCAGCAGTGGCCAAATGACTGGGAAAGGTCAGTTTTCATTCCAATCCTAAAGAAAGGCAATGCCAAAGAATGTTCAAACTACCACACAGTTGCACTCATCTCACATGTTAGCAAAGTAATGCTCAAAATTCTCCAAGCCAGACTTCAAGAGTACATGAATCATGAACTTCAAGAAGTTCAACCTGTGTTTAGAAAAAGCAGAGGAACCAGAAATCAAATTGCCAACATCTGCTGGATCATCAAAAAAGCAAGAGAGTTCCAAAAAAACATCTACTTCTGCTTTATTGACTATGCCAAACCCTTTGACTGTGTAGATCACAGCAAACTCTGGAAAATTCTTAAAGAGATGGGGATATCAGACTACCTGACCTGCTTCCTGAGAAATCTGTATGCAGGTCAAGAAGCAATAGTTAGAAACAGACACGGATCAACAGACTGGTTCCAAATTGGAAAAGGAGTACGTCAAGGCTATATATTGTCACCCTGCTTATTTAACTTATATGAAGAGTACATCATGAGAAATGCTGGGTTGGTTGAAGCACAAGCTGGAATCAAGATTGTGGGAGAAATATCAATAACCTCAGTTCAGTTCAGTTCAGTCACTCAATCATGTCCGACTCCTTGCAACCCCACAAACTGCAGCACGCCAGGCCTCTCTGTCCATCACCAACTCCTGAAGTTCACTCAGATTCACGTCCATCGAGTCAGTGATGCCATCCAGCCATCTCATCCTCGGTCGTCCTCTTCTCCTCCTGCCCCCAATCCCTCCCAGCATCAGAGTCTTTTCCAATGAGTCAACTCTTCGCATGAGGTGGCCAAAGTACTGCAGTTTCAGCTTTAGCATCATTCCTTCCAAAGAAATCCCAGGGCTGATCTCCTTCAGAATGGACTGGTTGGATCTCCTTGCAGTCCAAGGGACTCTCAAGAGTCTTCTCCAACACCACAGTTCAAAAGCATCAATTCTTCAGTGCTCAGCCTTCTTCACAGTCCAACTCTCACATCCATACATGACCACAGGAAAAACCATAGCCTTGACTAGACAGACCTTAGTCAGCAAAGTAATGTCTCTGCTTTTGAATATGCTATCTAGGTTGGTCATAACTTTTCTTCCAAGGAGTAAGCATCTTTTAATTTCATGGCTGCAGTCTCCATCTGCAGTGATTTTGGAGCCCCCCCAAAAATAAAGTCTGACACTGTTTCCACTGTTTCCCCATCTACTTCCCATGAAGGGATAGGACCAGATGCCATGATCTTCGTTTTCTGAATGTTGAGCTTTAGGACAACCTTTTCACTCTCCTCTTTCACTTTCATCAAGAGGCTCTTTAGCTCCTCTTCACTTTCTGCCATAAGGGTGGTATCATCTGCATATCTGAGGTTATTGATATTTCTCTCAGCAATCTTGATTCCAGCTTGTGCTTCCTCCTGCCCAGCGTTTCTCATGATGTACTCTGCATAGAAGTTAAATAAGCAGGGTGACAATATATAGCCTTGACATACTATTTTTCCTATTTGGAACCAGTCTGTTGTTCCATGTCCAGTTCTAACTGTTGCTTCCTGACCTGCATATAAGTTTCTCAAGAGGCAGGTCAGATGGTCTGGTATTACCAATTCTTTCAGAGTTTTCCACAGTTTATTGTGATCCACACAGTCAAAGGCTTTGGCCTAGTCAATAAAGCAGAAATAGATGTTTTTCTGGAACTCTTGCTTTTTCGATGATCCAGTGGATATTGGCAATTTGATCTCTGGTTCCTCTGCCTTTTCTAAAACCAGCTTGAACATCTGGAAGTTCATGGTTCACGTATTGCTTAAACCAAACTGTTGTCTGACTAAGTTTTTTGACATTTCTGTTGCAATGTTCTCCTTAAGAGGAAGTAGTATACTTTTCCCTATTAATTTGCTCTTGCTGCTGCTGCTGCTGCTGCTAAGTCGCTTAAGTCGTGTCTGCCTCTGTGCGACCCCATAGATGACAGTCCACCAGGCTCCCCCATCCCTGGGATTCTCCAGGCAAGAACACTGGAGTGGGTTGCCATTTCCTTCTCCAATGCATGAAAGTGAAAAGTGAAAGTGAAGTTGCTCAGTCGTGTCCGACTCTTTGCGACTCCATTAACTGCAGCCTACCACGCTCCTCTGCCCATGGGATTTTCCAGGCAAGAGTACTGGAGTGGGTTGCCATTGCCTTCTCCAAATTTGCTCTTAGAACTGAGTTTTTTCCCCTTCTCTTAATGTTAGTATTTTAACTTCCTTGGCAGTCCAGTGGTTAAGATTCCACCCTTCCAAGCAGGGAGTATAGATTCAATCCCTGGTCAGGAAACTAAGAGCTCACATGCTACATGATGTGGTCAGAAAATATCAAGCTAATATTAGTATTTCAACACAAAAATTCGCTTTACTCAATTATGACATTTGTTCATCATGTCTAAACATGTCTAAACATGGTTCAGTTTAGTTCAGTCACTCAGTCATGTCTGACTCAAAAACACTTAATGTAAAAGTTATCATTTTAACCATTTTTAAGTAGACAGGTTCGATGGCACTCACACAGCTATGAAACCAGCACTACCATTCATCTGGAGAACTCTTTCCATCTTCCTAAATGAAATTCTCAGTCCTTCCTCCCCTCCAGCCCCTGGCAACCACCACTCTACTTTCTGTCTCTGTGAACCAACAACTCTAGTCACCTCATATAAATGGAATCATACAGTATTTGCCTTTTTTGAGATGTCACTGGCTTATAATAATCTCCTCAAAGATCATCCATGTTATATAGCATATGTAAAAATGTCCTTCCTTTTTAAGGCTGGATACTATTCCATCGGATGCATACACCACACTTGGTTTATTCATTCATCTGTCCATGGATACTTGGGTTGCTTTTGGCTCCTGCGAATGATTGCTATGAACATGGGTGCATAAATAATTGTGTAAGTCCCTGCTTTCTCTTTTGGGTGTACACCCAGAAGTGGAATTGCTGGATCATATGGTAATTCTGGGCTTCCCTGCTGGCTCAGTATAAGAACCCACTTACCCATGCAGAGGACACAAATTCAATTCCTGAGTTGGGAAAATTCCCTGGAGAAGGAAATGGCAACCTACTCCAGTATTCTTGCCTGAGAAATCCCATGGCCAGAGGAGCCTAGCAGGCTACAGTCCACAGGGTCACAAAGGAGTTGGACACGACTTAGCGACTAAACAACAATGGCAATTCTATGTTCAATTATTTTTTTGAAACATCATACTGTTTTCTATAGTGGATGCATCATGTTACATTTCCACCAGCAAATGCTCAAGGGTTTCAATCTCTCCACAACCTCATGAATACTTGCCATGAGTTTTTAATCCTCTTTTAAAATAAGTCACCCTAATAGTGTGAAGTGGTATCTTATTGTTGCATTTCCCTAATGATTATTGACATTGAGCATCTGTCTCTTTGTGTGCTTAGTTTATATATCTTTTCACATATATGTCTTCTTTATATATATGAAGATTATATTTCATATATATATTATATAAAGCCACTTATATATCTTCTTCAGAGAAATATCTATTCAAGTTCTTTGCCCACTTTTCAGTCAGATTGGTTTTGTTGTTATTACGGTGGGTTGTAGAAGTTTTTCATATATTCTGGTCAGATGTATGATTTGCAAATATTTTCTCCCATGCTGTATGTTCCTTTTTCACTCTGTTGATGGTGCCCATATTATAGCTTTAAGTTTTAATATTCTAATGCTACAAATTTTTGTTACTTGTAAGTTTAATTATTCTAATTTTTAGACTTAATCAGTTTTATAAATTTTGAGTAATAAATCTTTAATTTTATGTTTTTCTTTTGATCTCTCTGAAGACATAAAACAAAAAATATCATTAAAATTCACAAGATTAAATAAATATGAACTAAAATAAATGTTTAAAGTTATATTTTTATAAGTTAATAGCATTTTACTTCTAAAATTATTAAAGCATAAAATGGCACTAAGACTTTTAGAACACCTTATTTTAATTGGAGAATATAAGTAGTGAGTATATGGGTAAATGATACAATTTTTTTGAGTCTTTTGCACATTTGGAAATTTTCACAGAAACTATTGGAAAAAATGGGTCAAGAGATATCATTTAATTATGGCAAATTAATAAATATATACTTTAAAAGCTAACCACTCTTTTGAAAAATGTCTATTCAGACATGCAGATGGCCAACAGGCACATGAAAAGATGCTCAACATTGCTAATCATCAGGGGATGCAAATCAAAACCATGAGATATCACCTCACACCTGTTAGAATGGCTATCACCAAAAAGAACACAGATAACAAATGTTGGTGAGGATGTGGAGAAAAGGGAACCCTCCTACACAGTTGGTGGAATGTAAATTGGTATAGCCACAGTGGAAAACGGTATGTACATTTCTCAAAAAACTAATAATAAAACTACCATATGACCAGGCAACACTACTCCTGCATAAACATCTGAAAAAAACCCACTAATTTGAAAAGATAAATGACTTTATTGTTTAACATGAATACATTACAATAATCACAACTACAGAGCCAAAGTGAACCTAATGTAGTTGGTTCACACTTTCAGAAAAACTGGCCTGCTAGTCTGTGGAAGAGTAATAAGTCAGTGTTCAAGTAGACTGCTTAGGAAGACATAACTCATAACTTGATTTCTTTCATCATGGATAGGAAATCTTTAGGTTCAAGAATAATAAGAGCAGATTAGTGAACAGACTTGTGGACACAGGGGACGAATTAAGAGAGTACCATTGACATATATAGACTACCATATGTAAAATAGATAGTGGTAAGCTTCTGCATAGCACAGGGAACTCAGCTCAGTGCTCTGTAACGACCTAGAGGGTGGGAGTGAAGCTCAAGAGGGAGCAGATATACATATATATATACAGCTGATTCATGCTGTTGTAAAACAGAAACTAACACAACATTCTAAAGCAATTATACTCCAATTTAAAAAACAAATTAAAAAATAAAAAATAAGATATTTACTTATGTTTCTGAAAATGTCACCCTCAAATATTCAAATTTTTTTCAAAATCTATAATATTATTAAACATATTTGAACCTCAAATATTTTTCCAGGGTTGGTCAAATTTTTAAAAGAAAAAAACTTTGCATTGGTAAACAACATTTTTGAACCTTATCAGTCTTCACAGAGGAGAAAATAAGTTAGCTGATTTCCTTTCCTCCAGACTTACTTAGATTTCACAGTTACTTAGAACTTTAAAATGTTTTTCTCAGTTAAATTCAGAAAACTTTTCCAAAGTAACAAAGAATACAAAAAGAATCCTGATAAGCTCCTTAAAATTTCATTAACTCCAGATGTTAAAAAACCTTGCTATTTCTAATCATTATATCCATAGAACACACCTTCTGAAGAGGCTTCTGTAGAAAATCAATGCTAGTGAAATCTGACTGTATGAAATCTGTTTCCTAAGCAGAGACTGAACTCAGGCCACATAAGTAAAAGCGCTGGATCCTAATCATTGAACCACCAGGGAACTCCACCTTAACCTCTTTTTCATATCTGCCTTATTAATATCCTCACTCAGAACCAATATTTATAAATCTGAAGTTAATATGTCTTTGATATTCCTCTCTTTTCATCTGGCTCTTTAAAAACAAAAAAGCATAGACAGCCATAAAATAAAATAAGAAAGGAAAGAAAAAGAACATTTTGAGTTTATATCTGAACATCAACTTTAGTAATTTTATGTTTTCTTCCTTAAACATGCAATTCTGAAAATTACTTGTAACAATAATGAGTTAATTGTTGTTATCTTCCATTTAATTATCAATCCATACAGCTGCATCTCTGTAACACTGGTATAAATTACACTTGTGCATTTTCTGGTATATTCCACTTTTTTTAAGTTCAGTGATAATCGGTAATATCAGTTTACAAGCTATTCTTTAATAACAGAGGTTAACCATAGATCCATATCAAAACTAAGACATAAAATCCCACATATATGATTATTAACCTTAGACAGTCAAAGATTAAATTGCTTCTTGGTCTTGTCATCAAAATAAGCATTTAATAAGCTCTTAAATATTATATGTTTCAGATACGTCATTTCTCTTTTAAATACTTTACCTTTTACTGAGATTTTTTATTTGACATGTGTCCAAGGTACAAAGATAAATCTTCCCTCTTGCTCCTTGATAAGATGTCAGAGCTTACTTAAAGGTTTACGAATAGAGCTATTAGACTAATTTTTTTTCTATTGCAAGTTACTTATGAGAACTGGTAGCAGCCTGTTGAAAGAACTTTACCTGAGGATAATAGTCCTTATCTCACCTCTATCTATCATGCTATCAATTTCTTTATTATAGGAGTTTACCTTTGGGCAGCTCATACACCAGCTGTCAATCTGTCCTCACCCTGAGACTTTGTAGCAAACTAAGCTCAGGTGTATTGAAGCTTTACAAGAATAAATTGTTTTCCTTTGCTCTCCAACTAGGACAGGTGTATCAGTATGCAAGCCTCTGGCACTCCAGATGTGCTCCATCACAGCGCAGAGCCAGAACTTTTTTATTCCTGTCTCCTAGGTCTCGAGTCTTCATCTGGAGATTTCCTAGACTTTACTTCTTGTCCTAGTTTTGCATTTGCCCCTCACCCCTCCTCACTAATTAAAATGGCAGCTTTGAAAGGACTGAAACAATTCAAATATCCATCAAGAGTGGACTGATTAAATAGATTATGGTACTCCAAAAAATGAAGTAATAGGTTGACCCAAAAGTTCATTTGGGCTTTTTGCTAAGATGTTATGGAAAAACTCAAACTTTTTGACCAATCCAATACTATGTTTGTTGAAAGAAAGAAAGAATGTTCTCAAAGTACTAATATGGAGCGATTTCCAGGATATATTAAATTAATAAAGGAAGACAAAGAATAGTATCATCTTTTGCATTAAAGAAGAGAAAACATTCATAATTGCTTCTATATTCATAAGGAAAGTCTGAAAAGACACATTAAAAACAAGCCGTTGGTTCCTGGGGTTGGGGGTGTGTGGGAACCAGACATGATAAAAAGAGAGGAGGAAGAAAAATTTTCATGATATACCTTCCTATACTTTATTTTTTAATTATATGACTGTATTGTTTATTCAAAAATTTAAATAAAAAAGAAATAGTAGCTTGATTCACTATAAGGAAGCTGAAAGAAAGAAGGAAAATATTAAGAGAGGCTCATTCTTAGACTATTAGAACAACAGTTTGGTGAAGAAAAAATAATGATTACCAGGGAAAAGAAAAATAAAATTTAGAAAAGCATCAGTGAAAGAAGGTAGGATTGCTTTGGCTGAAGAACAGGCTAAAAGATCTCTGAAATTACCTACTAATTGATTTGCATCTATGTTTTAAAAGTGAGCAAAAAGCATTTTGAAGAAGAATTACATTATAGTAGGATCGAATGCTATCTCCGTAAGCATTTTCTTCTATTTTCTAAAAGACAGCCCACACACTGCCTTTTTCACACCTTTGATTCCAAAGGCAGCCAGTGAAGTGGGAAGGCCTGTGCCCTGGAGTAAAGCTTAGGAGCCTAATGCCATCTCCACGGCTCAGGGCTATGTGGCTGAGCACATTATTTAACTGCATGGTACCTTGTTTCCTCATCTGGGCAGTGGGGATAAGAATAGAATCCGCCTCATAAGATCACTGTGAAGATTACTTTATACACAAAAGGCACAGAGAACAGTGCCCGGCTCTCCTTAAGAGCTGTGTAAATGTTTGCTTTTTTATCTCTTCTTCAGCTGCTTTGCTGTTTATCTTTCTTTGTTGCCTCCTTGGCCTAATAACTTACTCTTTCCATTAACCCTTTGTTCTTTTTTACCCTGCTTGCCTTCCTCTTTTCTTTTTAATAAAAGGATGCAGTCACTAAAATTTTCCCACTGAGTTTCTGGGACAAGATCATCCCAAAGAAAGTCATTCATAAAGGAAACAGAAAGCACAGTGTTGGCCAGGGAAATTCAGGCTTAAAACAGTGGCATAAAGTCAATTCCTTACATTTCTGTACTGCTCTGTAAAACTACATGTTAACTCATTTGATCCTCACAACAACCCTCTGAGAGCATCAGGGCAGATAAAAAATAAAGAGCAAAGGAGGTTAAAAGGCTTGCCTGAGGCTAAAGTACACATCAGAAGTTAGTGAGGATGTCTGACTAACTCAGTTCAACAATTTATTGAACACCTGCTAGAGCCTGGGTACTGTGCTGACCTCCACATTCCAAAATGCTCTGCACTTCAAAGAGTTTCTGTGACATAAAGCATCTCTTAGGACGATCATACTACTTAAAAGCTACCACTATACTACTGCAAAAGATCTTGGGCTTTGGATATCTGGCAAACAACTCAACTACTCTATTCTGATCTCCAAATGTGTGCACAATACCACCAGTGGATTGTAAGGGTTAAATGAGAAACTAAATATAAAAGAAGTCTGTAAACTGTAAAGTTCCATAGCAGATAAAAGTTATTGTTACCTGATTTAGCAGTGGAAAGCAAGATCAAACCTAGGTGGGAAAAAAATAAAAGAAGGTCTGAGAGCAAAACATCCCTAAGTCCCCAGCCCTTAAAAGACCTCCCAGGGAGAGTAGCAAGATTACAAAAACTCACGCTGTCTCCCCTGCAGAGGGTACCCACTGAGCCAACAGGGTAGACTGCCGATTCTAGCAAATGTATTCGTCTCCATTTGCTCCAGTTGGTGGCAGGAGTTGAAGAGGGGCAAACCAGACAGCTGGTGCAACATGAAACAGAAAGATCTACATTTTACCTTTAAAAAAAACCTGTGGGAAATAGTGGGAGAAGGAAAGAAGCAGGCAAGTGCTTGGGGCATTGCAACTGATAAGTGAGAGAGAAGCTACTCTGAGACAGATGCAATCCACACCCTCCATCTGTAATCACAGAGAGGCTCACATGTCAGAAAAAAGTTTGTCCTCCCTCAGGGGAATTGTGAAAGCTGTCAATGTTCTAGCCATGAGAAAACAAAAAATCTATATAAAACATCCCAACATGTGGAGGCCTGATATAGAGCTCAGAGAGATATTCTATGGGAGTCTGACTCTTGCAGGCTTCCTACTTGGACTGGGAATGTAGGCATGAGGCATGCTTCACCAGGGAGGGCAAAAGCTGTCTGAACCTGCTAGGAGACAGGCCTGCTGCTTAGGGTTTTGGAAGGCAATAGAGCGAGGCACTTAAGTAAGCCGATTGTCCATCAAACCACTTGGGTTCAAAGCCCAATTCCTCTGCTTATGTACTTAACCTGGATAACTTTTCAGTTGCTTAACTTTTGCTGCAAAATTATCTAATTTTGCTAAGTGTCAGTTTCCTGCTCTATAAAATGGGAGCCAATAATAGTACCTTCCTCAGGATGCTGTAATGATTAAGTAGCATGTTTATAAAGCAATTAGGAAGTGCACACTTAGTAAGCAGCCAATAAATGTTGGCTATTGTTTCAAAAGGCCAGTTTACTAGTTAATCTTGGTTCCTGTGGCTTCAGTTCAGTTCAGTCGCTCAGTCGTGTCCAACTCTGCAACTGCATGAATCGCAGCATGCCAGGCTTCCCTGTCCATCACCAACTCCCGGAGTTCACGCAAACTCACATCCATCGAGTTGGTGATGCCATCCAGCCATCTCATCCTCTGTCATCCCCTTCTCCTCCTGCCCCCAATCCCTCCCAGCATCAGAGTCTTTTCCAATGAGTCAGCTCTTTGCATGAGGTGGCCAAAGTACTGCAGTTTCAGCTTTAGCATAAGTCCTTCCAATGAACACCCAGGACTGATCTCCTTTAGGATGGACTGGTTGGATCTCCTTGCAGTCCAAGGGACTCTCAAGAGTCTTCTCCAACACCACAGTTCAAAAGCATCAATTCTTCAGCGCTCAGCCTTCCTCACAGTCCAACTCTCACATCCCTAGATGACCACTGGAAAAACCATAGCCTTGACTAGACGGACCTTTGTTGGCAAAGTAATGTCTCTGCTTTTGAATATGCTATCTAGGTTGGTCATATCTTTCCTTCCAAGGAGTAAGCATCTTTTAATTTCATGGCTGCAATCACCATCTGCAGTGATTTTGGAGCCCAGAAAAATAAAGTCTGACACTGTTTCCACTGTTTCCCCATCTACTTCCCATGAAGGGATGGGACCAGATGCCATGATCTTAGTTTTCTGAATGTTGAGCTTTAAGACAACCTTTTCACTCTCCTCTTTCACTTTCATCAAGAGGCTCTTTAGCTCCTCTTCACTTTCTGCCATAAGGGTGGTGTCATCTGCATATCTGAGGTTATTGATATTTCTCTTGGCAATCTTGATTCCAGCTTGTGCTTCCTCCTGCCCAGCGTTTCTCATGATGTACTCTGCATATAAGTTAAATAAGCAGGGTGACAATATCCTGTGGCTTAGAGGACAGTGAATTAGAGTGAAAGAAAGTAAAAACTTTTCTGTAACATCAAACAAAAGAAACATAAGAACAGAACTTGCATACTCACTGGTGACTGAGAAAAGTTTCAAATGTTTCTGTTTTGTGAGCTAACAAATTGAACATCTGTACAGAAAGGCAGCAAATCCCAGTGTCCAAATACCTAAAATCAGCGCTGGGTTTGTATTCCAGCTGCACCTCTCCACCTTGAACAAGTCATGTATGTGTCAAGCCTCTATCTATTCCATATTTGTGGATGATAGCAAATAAAATGAAATAGTATCTACCTCATAATGTTGGAGTGATGATAAAATGGACAATGCATGTCTTAGTACATTCCTCAGTACAGTCCCTGGCATATGAAAAGTGCTTAGTAATTAACAAGTATTATTACTTCCTTCACTGCAAAAGAAGAATCAGAGGGTTGTAGATTAAATTTAAAGCCCACCTCTTTGAGTAGAGAAAGCAAAATATAGTGCTTATCGGGAATCATTTCTTACTCTATCAGAAGTAACTTTCTCTTTTAAGAAAAATTTATCTGTCTCTCCTAGGAAGAAGTAATTTACCTGGGGTATCAGAATACTTTCAGTTTGATTCACCATATGATCTTGCTCTCTTCATTATGCTTTAAGTAAACTAAGCAGAAAATTTATATGAGATAATTGAAAATTTTGAATTTTCTCCAAGAGCTATGATTAATATTCTGTTCATATGTATGTATCGCTATTTTATAATTGAGTCATAGTCCTAAAAGTAATAATACAAGTGTCTCAAAAATTCTAGCAAAAATAGGGAAATCCCTGGTGGTCCAGTCTGCGCACCCAGGAGTCTTCACTCTTGCTGCCAAGGGTGTGGATTCAAACCCTGAGAGGAAAACTAAGATCCCGCAAGCTGCTTGCATGACCAAAAACTAATAAATACATGAAGAAAAATTCTAGCAAAAATAAAACAAAACACATTTGATTAAAGGTTTATCAGCTTTACAAAAATTCATTCTGCATTTTTTTAAAGTTTGCCAGTTCAGTAAATTACAGTAGCAGCAAAATTTTTAAATGTATATTAAGCACATCAGAAAACATAAATACAGTTGATAAAAGTTTCTGAATGCCTACTACATCAGACACTCCCATCTGTTTTAAATATATTCATTCACTCTTACAAAACTGTTTCATTTATCATCATCTACATTTCACTTAAAGTTTTCCATGATCTGATATTGCAACCTGATTGAATCAGTTAAAATATTAAAAACTCTGTTACTCTAAGAATTTGTAACATTTTCCATCAACATTCCTCTCTAGTTTTATGTACTCGATCTGTGCTGTGGGATGTAGTAAAAATTATCTGCCTTCAGCAAAACAAACAGCTGAATTGCCCTGCTGCCTGACAGCGCTTGTTAGGCCATGATCTGCTGTGAGCACACACTGTACTAATGATTGCCTTTCAGCTGCCTCAAAGAAAGCCTTTAAGTGGTTCCAAACATGTGAGTTTGGTCATGTTGTTGCTGTTCCGTTGCTAAGTCCTGTCCGACTCTCTGTGACCCCATGGACTGCAGCACGCTAGGCCTCCCTGTTCCTCACTGTCTCCCAGAGTTCGGTCATCCAGTACCCCAAATGAGCCCAGTATTTTAGCACCATGCTTGGGGGTTAACTTATAAATGTGGTGAAAACAATCCTACAATGTTTACTTTTAAGGAAAAGTACCATTACAAATTAATGCTTTGTGCTTTACTAAAAGCCAACAACAAGATAGAATGAACAATATTTTTTAACAAAATCTTTCTAATAGAGCCTGGGAAGAGGACATATATTTAAAACAAACAAACAAACAAAAAACCCCACAAAATCATTGTTTACGTAACTAAAATTTATTCTTCAAATATCTCCTCTTACAGTAGTCTCACATCCATGTGCTTGCTCTATCTGGAATACCCTATCTCACCCCTTCTCCCCTTGCCTCTGTTTCCACACCTTGCCTTCTAAAAATCCTTTCCAACCTTGGACAGCCTACTCAGGGGCTCTCCTCTCCCACCTCCCCACCCATAACCACCCCCTGGCTGGAAGAAATCTGAGCACTACACATTCTTTGGAAAACAATTTGACAATATTCATCAAGGGCTTTAAATTTTTTAATTTTTTCTTAATCACTAATCTAGTTATCAACCCTAAGGAAAAAAAGGGAATACTTTTTAAAAAAAAGAATGTAAACATGGAATAATTTTTTTTAGCCATGTGGTGGGATCTTAGTGCCCCAACCAGGGACTGAACCCCCACTCTTGGCAGTGAAAGCATGGAGTCCTAACCGCTGCAACTGTCAGGGGATTCCTTACATAGAATAATTTTGAAAACACTGTTAAAATATTATTTATAATTCAAAATGCTAAATAACTCAGACATCCAACAAAGGAGAATGGCTAAGTAAATTATATTTGACAATAAAATATTATACACAAATTTAAAATCATAATTATTTCAGAAGATGTCATAACAGATAATATGAAATATGTTTAATATATACCATTAAAAGCAAAAATGAGTACCAAATTATACATCTGATTTAACAAATTTGTAAAAGAGAATATCTACTCACACACAACAAAACTGATTAGAAGGAAGTACTCTAAAACACTAATAATGGTTATTTGGGAGTAAGAAGATAATGAGTACTTTTTTTCCTCTTTATACTATTTTGTACTTTCCAAACATTGTACAATAAGTACATATCATTTGGAAAAGAAAAATAAACTTTGAACAGTAATTAGAAAGCTACATAGACACAAGCTATTAATATTGTGCCCTTAGATCACATTACTTCTTTGCTACATTAATGTGTAGGTTCTGGGATTGGTCATTTTCTTAAATAAAAAGAAAGTAATTAACTTAGGCTATGCCCACTCCAGTGTTCCTGCCTGGAGAACGTCATGGACAGAGAAGCCTGGTGGGCTACAGTTCACAGGGCGGCACAGAGCTGGACAAGACTGAGCGCACCTGCGCCAAGGCTAGTGCAAACAACGAGAAAAAGATTTCAATCAGATTCACTCAACCTGTACTCAAAAATAATCTGGATAAATTTAACCAGTGAATAGAAAAGGTCATTCGTCCCCTTTTTGTTACTCAAGATATCTTGTCAACCAGTTTGAGGACCTGTCTTCTAGTTCATAAATGTTCATGTTATCGTCAGAGTATTTTAGAATCTAAAGCTACCTTTTTACTCTCTCTTATGAACCTTACACTTCTTTAAAAAGTTGTTCTGTTTGAAAGAACCATCTTTGCCCACTGTTTGGCAAATTTAAGTGCTTTTCTGGGTTACCATCAAATGCCAAGGTTAACAAGATTTTCAAAAGTAATGTAGGCTACCAAATGTTTCCACACTGGGGAAAACAGTTTTTAAAGGGGAAGAAGAAGAAGAAAAGAAAATGCCCATTTTCTTTGGTCAGAAATCTCATTCCATAAAGTCATTATTTGGAGTGTGATTTTATGTTACCTTAAATATAAAACTCAAAATATTCACTTCTCATTTTTCAGGTACTTTTCATGCACTTTTAAAAGCATATCTCTTAGTGAAGGTTGTAATTACCATGCTCTTTCAAGTAATATCCATAACTGATTTAATTTACTTACAGAATAGTTTTCACTGAAGAGAAAAGAAATTTAGCCTTGAATTTATTCCAAGTCTAAATCTTCCTTTTAGAGCACCTGAATAAGAGAACTACTTTATTTGATGAGGCCATTGATCCTTCCCAAGTTAATTTTATTAACCTGCTTTTTCATTGAATTTGTCCACTCACATCTAACTGACCCAAATGCCTTATCAAGTGCCCAAATCAGGTCAAGGATAAGAGCTGCTAGTGATGCTATTTTAAGAGGAAACAGAATGCACTGAAGCTAGACCAGCTCCTATTCTGTCAAAATGCAACATTTCTTTGGCATACACAAGTTATGGTTCACCAACAGGAGAAATGGTGGAAAGTTAACAAACTAGCTCATTCCTGGAGAATAGTCTTGCTATTTTGTCTATGAATATGCACTGAAAACTTTCTAAACAAAAACATGGTTAATGTGGGCTGCTAATGCAGGAAGAGACTCCGGTTTCATCTCTGGATTGGGAAGATCCCCTGGAGAAGGCCATGGTAACCCTACTCCAATATTCCTGCCTGGAGAATCCCATGGACAGAGGAGACTGGCGGGCTATAGTCCATAGGGTCACAGAGAGTCAGACAGGACTGAAGTGACTTAGCATGCAAGCAGGCATGGTTAATATATGAAACTATATATTTTGATTCAACTAGGGGCTTTAGGGGCTTTAGAAATTACATGCTAGCTATAGATAGTCATCTATTTCTTTCGAGGACAATAAGTGTGTCTTTTTTACTCCTTATATTCAGTATCTAGCATACTGCGTGCATATAGTAGGTACTCAATAAATATTTGTTAAACTTGTGACACAATGACATAATTTACTTAACTGAAGAGCAACTGCCAAGTTGTATCATCTTGTAATAGCATGTGTGTGTGTGCACGTGTGCACATGGGCTCAGTCGTTTAGTCGTGTCCAACTCTTTGCCACCCCATGAACTGTGGCCCACTAAGCTCCTCTGCCAGTGGAATTTTCCAGGCAAGAATACTGGAGTGGAGTAGCTCAGTCTCTCCATGTAAAGAGCTGAGGTCAAGGGCTCAGTCCCCAAGAGGGTCTTTTGGTCTTGTTCTACTCACAGTTTCATATCTTGTTACAACCAGTCATCGCCCTCACAATGCATGAAGAATCAGACAAGCAGAGAAAGAGAAAAATAGTTTTTAACACAGTTCATCACTGTTATAAAACAGATAATTTATATAAAGTATTTATTTATAAATTAAATTGATCCTTGTAGAGTTCCTCTGTATATTCTTGCCACAAAAAAGATCTTCATGACCAAGATAATCACGATGGTGTGATCAATCACCTAGAGCCAGACATCCTGGAATGTGAAGTCAAGTGGGCCTTAGAAAGCATCACTATGAACAAAGGTAGTGGAGGTGATGGAATTCCAGTTGAGCTATTTCAAATCCTGAAAGATGATGCTGTGAAAGTGCTACACTCAATATGCCAGCAAATTTGGAAAACTCAGCAGTGGCCACAGGACTGGAAAAGGTCAGCTTTCATTCCAATCCTAAAGAAAGGCAATGCCAAAGAATGCTCAAACTACTGCACAATTGCACTCATCTCACCTGCTAGTAAAGTAATGCTCAAAATTCTCCAAGCCAGGCTTCAGCAATACGTGAACCGTGAACTTCCTGATGTTCAAGCTGGTTTTAGAAAAGGCAGAGGAACCAGAGATCAAATTGCCAACATCCGCTGGATCATCAAAAAAGCAAGAGTTCCAGAAAAACATCTATTTCTGCTTTATTGACTATGCCAAAGCCTTTGACTGTGTGGATCACAATAAACTATGGAAAATTCTGAAAGATATGGGAATACCAGACCACCTGACCTGCCTCTTGAGAAACCTATATGCGGGTCAGGAAGCAACAGTTAGAACTGGACATGGAACACCAGACTGGTTCCAAATAGGAAAAGGAGCACGTCAAGGCTGTACATTGTCACCCTGCTTATTTAACTTCTATGCAGAGTACATCATGAGAAACGCTGGGCTGGAGGAAACACAGGCTGGAATCAAGATTGCCGAGAGAAATATCAATAACCTCAGATATGCAGATGACACCACCCTTATGGCAGAAAGTGAAGAGGAACTAAAAAGCCTCTTGATGAAAGTGAAAGAGGAGAGTGAAAAGGTTGGCTTAAAGCTCAACATTCAGAAAACTAAGATCATGGCATCTGGTCCCATCCTTTCATGGGAAGTAGATGGGGAAACAGTGGAAGCAGTGTCAGACTTTATTTTGGGGCTCCAAAATCACTGCAGATGGTGATTGCAGCCATGAATTAAAAGATGCTTACTCCTTGGAAGGAAAGATATGACCAACCTAGATAGCATATTAAAAAACAGAGACATTACTTTGCCAACAAAGGCCCGTCTAGTCAAGGCTATGGTTTTTCCAGTGGTCATGTATGGATGGAGAAGGCAATGGCACCCCACTCCACTACTCTTGCCTGGAAAATCCCATGGATGGAGGAACCTGGTGGGCTGTAGTCCATGGGGTCGCTAAGAGTCAGACACGACTAAGCGACTTCCCTTTCACTTTTCACTTTTATGCCTTGGAGAAGGAAATGGCAACCCACTCCAGTTTTCTTGCCTGGAGAATCCCAGGGACGGGGGAGCCTGGTGGGCTTCCATCTATGGGGTCGCACAGAGTCGGACACGACTGAAGCAACTTAGCAGCAGCATGTATGGATATGAAAGTTGGACTGTGAAGAATGCTGAGAGCCAAAGAATTGATATTTTTGAACTGTGGTGTTGGAGAAGACTCTTGAGAGTCCCTTGGACTGCAAGGAGATCCAACCAATCCATTCTAAAGGAGATCAGTCCTGGGTGTTCTTTGGAAGGACTGATGCTAAAGCTGAAACTCCAATACTTTGGCCACCTCATGTGAAAAGTTGACTCATTGGAAAAGACTTTGATGCTGGGAGGGACTGGGGAAAGGAGGAGAGGATGAGATGCTGGATGGCATCACCGACTCAATGGACATGAGTTTGAGTGAACTCCGGGAGTTGGTGATGGATAGGGAGACCTGGCGGGCTGCAGTTAGTTCATGGGGTCACAAAGAGTCGGATACAACTGAGTGACTGAACTGAACTGAACTGAAATTGATCCTTAAATTAATACAAACTAATATCTGACCCCTGTCTCATTTCATTATAACTGAAATAATTTGTCACACAGTTCTATTTCTAAGCACAATAATCTTCTGATGATTGCTATGAAAAATCATCTAACTCAAAACATTTCACTAATTAAAGGACTTATATTTTTTAGACAAAGAAATTTCAATAATATTCTTTACAAAATAAGTAATATAAACATATACAAGACATGTAGCCTAAAAACAGGACCGCCAAATAAACTTCTATCACAAATGGAGCCTGTTTCAGAAGTTTAAATACTAAAGAGTTTTAATTTGTATTAAGATCTCACTAGCTTTGATTCAATGTACAGCTTCTGGCTGTACATTTTCTCACTGTGCAAGTGGAGATAATGCTGCTGCTGCTGCTGCTAAGACGCTCAGTCGTGTCCAACTCCTAGCGACCCCATAGATGGCAGCCCATCAGGCTCCCGCATCCCTGAGATTTTCCAGGCAAGAGTACTGGAGTGGGGTGCCATTGCCTTCTCCGGGAAATAATGCTACTTACTGCTTTATAGGAGTGCTGTGCGAATTAACTGGTTAATGTTCTTAAAGCACTATGTGCCAAATGTTATCATTAGTTTGCATTGTATATCTCTTTGCAATTATCTGCCACCTTAAAATTCTATGGCTTCAAGGGTGCTTCACTCTTAGAATACTTTAAAAAGGGTTAAGGAAAGTTCAAGAAGGAATTTAAAAAACACTTGGGCTAAGTTAGGATGAAAGAAAGAGAAATTTGGAATCTGGCATATTTCATTTCATACTTCTTCTTACATCAAGTTACAGGTTTCTTAGACTAAAAACCACTGAACCATTTTAAATGGGTAAATTGTATGGTATGTAATGATATCTCAATAAAGCTGTTAAAAAATAATAAGGCCAACTCCATAATTATACCAAAAAAGTAATATACTCCTTGAAAGTGAGATCATTATTCTAGAAGAAAAATTACTATCCACACACATCTTGAGATAAAATGCTATACAGTTTTAGGAAATCAAATTACAATAGAATTAAGCAGTTAAATTACAGTGATATCATTTATCTCTAATAATTTAATTATTATTTTTAATCAGTCAGTCAGTTCAGTCTCTCAGTCGTGTCTGACTCTTTGTGACCCCATGGACTGCAGCATGCCAGGCTTCCCTGTCCACCACCAACTCCCGGAGCTTGTTCAAACTCATGTCCATCGAGTTGGTGATGCCATCCAACCATCTCATCCTCTGTCATCCCATTCTCCTCTTGCCTTCAATCTTTCTCAGAACAGATTCTTTTCCAATGAGTCAGCTCTTCGTATCAGGTGGCCAAAGTACTGGAGCTTCAGCTTCAACATCAGTCCTTCCAAAGAATATTTAGGATTGATTTCCTTTATAATTGCTGGTTTGATCTCCTTGCAGTCCAAGGGATTCTCAAGAGTCTTCTCCAACACCACAGTTCAAAAGGATCAATTCTTTGGCGCTCAGACTTCTTTATGTCCATTTTTCACATCCATACACGACTACTGGAAAAACCATAGTTCTGACTAGACAGACCTTTGTTGGCAAAGTAACATCTCTGCTTTTTAATACAGTGTCCAGGTTGGTCATAACTTTTCTTTCAAGGAGCAAGCATCTTTTAGTTTCATGGTTGCAGTCACCATCTGCAGTGATTTTGGAGCCCAGGAAAATAAAGTCACTCACTGTTTCCATTGTTTCCCTATCTATTTGCTATGAAGTGATGAGACTGGATGCCATGTCCTTCATTTTTTGAATGTTGAATTTTAAGCCAGCTTTTTCACTCTTCTCTTTCACTTTCATCAAGAGGCTCTTTAGTTTCTCTTCTTTCTGCCATAAGGGTGGTGTCATCTGCATATCTGAGGTTATTATGTTTCTCTCAGCAATCTTGATTCTAGCTTGTGCTTCATCCAGCCTAGAATTTCATATGATGTACTCTGCATATAAGTTAAATAAGCAGGGTAACAATATACAGCCTTAATGTACTCCTTTCCCAATTTTGAACCAGTCCTTTGTTCCAAATAATTATAAGTTACATATTTAATCTGATTGATCTCCTTGAAAGAAGATTCAAGGAGAAAGAAAATTGAGTCTATCTTGACATAAATGAGCCCAGATCCAATAATGCCTATGTTTGCTTTTGTTTTTTTTCTTTGAAGAGAAATTCTTACATAAACAGAATGAAATTTCAGCCAAGTTAATAATGACAATAGTAGTAGTAGTAGTAATAGTTACATTTTATACAGTGATTTACAATTTATACAGTGATACATAACAGTTACATTTATACAGTAATTTACAATTGAACCAGGTAGCAAGAAATGTAAAGGATCTGACACTTGACCTGTTTTGCACACCGACAAGTCAGCCTGCCATAGCTTCGTGCTTGCTGCCAGAAGACACAAACTCATGGATCAGAGACAAACATCAATTTATTAACTGCAGAATAGCAGTAGCCAGAGCATTATTTTCTTGTGCCCGTTCTCCAAGCCCCAATCCCAACAGCAGGATACAACAAGGCCTGGAGACAGCTGTGCACACAGTGGGTTCTCTTAAAAGAAGGGCACCTTGAGCTTCGAAAACCCCAATCTTTTCCTTCTTCAGAAAGAGATACTTTCTCTTCCCAGGCTGTTTACTATAGCACCATTCTTAAAAAAAAAATAGACCTAAACAAAAGATTGGCAGTGGCTATACTCATAAGACATGCAGAAATGTTAGAGAACCAAGGAGAATTACACACTAACACCATGTACTAGGATGACCATGTATTTTGGTTTGCTTGGGACAAGCCTGGCTAATACCTATTGTCCAAACTTAATTATACTTAATTATTAATAACCTCTTTCACATTCATAAGTGACCCAGTTTAGATAAGAAATTATATGGTCACCACAAATTAAAATTCTGAAGGAATTCCTCTGCCTGGTCAGACCTCTGAGGATCTCACAGTTAAGGTTTAGGTCAACCAAATAAGAATGGAGGTCAACACCATATTAAAAAAATTAACTCAGATCTTGAACATAAGCTTTGAAACCATAAAACTCCTAGAAGAAAAGCCTCTGATATTTGTCTTGGCAACGTTTTTGGCAGGAGGGGGGAAGGAAGTGGGAATCTGACACCAAAAGCAAAGGCGATGAAAGCAAAAATATACAAGTGAGACTACATGAAATGAAAAAGCTTCTTCACAGCACAGGAAACCATCAATGAAACCAAAAGGCAACCTAATGAATGGGAGAAAATATTTGCAAATCATATGTGATAAGGTAAAAATATCCAAAATATATAAAGAACTCATATAACTCAATAGCAAAAAGACAAACCAATTTTAAAATGGGCAGAAGATCTTAACAGACATTTTTCCAAAAGAAAGACATTTTTCCAAAAGAAACATGCAGATGGCCAGAAGTACATGAAAAACTGCCCAGCATCACTCATCATGAAGGAAATGAAAACCAAAATCACAATGAGGTACCACCCCACGCCTGTTAGAACAGCTATCATCAAAAAGATCAAGTGTTGGTGAGGATGCAGAGAAAAGGAAAGCTTGGTGAACCATTGGTGGAAATGTAAATTGGTGTAGCCACTATAGAAAACGGTATGAAGATTCCTCAAAAAATGAAAAAAGAAGTACCACTTCTGAACATTATCTGAAGGAAACAAAAACACTAACTTGAAAAGATATACGCACTTCCATATTCAATGCAACATTATTTAGAACAGCCAAGACATAAAAGCAACCTAAGTGTCCATCAATAGATGAACGGATAGACATCATGGTTTATATATGCAATGGAATGTTATTTGGCCTTAAGGAAGAAGGAAATCTTGCTATTCCTTACAACACTGATAGACCCTGAAGGCACTACACTAAATAAAATAAGTCAGACAGAGAAAGACAAATAATCTACGATCTCATTTCTAGGTGGAATCTTTTAAAACGAAACAAAAAATTCATAGATACAGAGAATAGACCCGTGTTTGCCAGAGATAGAAGGAGTGGTAGGAGAAATGGATGAAGGTACTCAAAAAGTATGAAATTCCAGTTATAATAAGTCCTGGGGAATGTAAATAATTAATAATACTGTATTTTATATTTGAAAGTTGCTAAGAGAATAAATCTTAACAGTTCTCATCATAAGAAAAAATCATAACTATGTGTGGGATGAACATTAGTAGACTTATTGTAGTTATCATTTTGCAATATATACCAAATCATGTTGTATACCTAAAACTAACATAATGTTATATGTCAGTTAATCTCAATTTTTTAAAAAAGAATGGAGGCCAAAAAGGTGAAAGTCAAATCATGTATATCACTTTAAAAATCACTACATGAAGAGACTTCAAATACTTATCTAGAAAGAAAGATTATTTCAGGAAAAATTAAAAGCTGGTTTGAACATTAATTCAAGCTACTAAAAGTGGCAACTAAAGCTTTCACATAGCTTGTATAACAATTATATTTTTTTGCCTGAATTCTTGTACATCTTCACTG
This sequence comes from Oryx dammah, assembly GCF_014754425.2. Classification (NCBI taxonomy): domain Eukaryota; kingdom Metazoa; phylum Chordata; class Mammalia; order Artiodactyla; family Bovidae; genus Oryx; species Oryx dammah. Next base: position 69,299,356 of record NW_024070202.1, on the reverse strand, counting down.
AAAAATCTCAGGTGATTTTTATCCAAAGTATTCCTGAAACTGAGAAATAATTTTCTGACCTTCCATCTCATCCACTGTATTTCAGCCACAACCTTTCAATCCACTCCTGCCAGGTCTCCCTTCCTCTCTCACCCTTCCAGTAGCTCAAGGGAACTACATTCCCTTCTTGTTCTCATCCCTTTTTCCTAATCTCTCTTGGGCTCAACTCTGACCCCTGTCCCTACAATCAATCTTGACCTCAGACAATAATGATTCAGTGAGTTTTAACTCAATACTATGGAACCACGGTTCAATTTTCTTCTTCTGACTAGTCGAACTAGCAAAGTTTCGTCAATTGCATTTTGGTCTTAGTCTAAAGGATGGTGTCCATCAAGAGCTCCATTGATGTTGAGTGAATCCTGGATGGTCTCATTCCCTGAATTTGAGTTGGCATGTCAGTTCCTGGGGGCTGTTACCCAGCCAGGCTCTTATCAGGTGCCTCTCAGGGAAGAGAACCCTAAGTCCTGAGGAAAGTGTTCAGATACCACAGGCTCTGGATTCTCTGTACCTGTGCTTTCAAGCTTGTTGAAGACCACCATTATCGTCACATGAGACTTTCAAGACACATATAATTTTGCTGGTAAGTCTTCTACGTCATATACCATGGAGTGCCCATCAGCCTGGCCTTCCTCTTTCAGTTTAGTTCAGTTCAGTCGCTCAGTTGTGTCCGACTCTTTGGGACCCCATGAATCGCATCTCGCCAGGCCTCCCTGTCCATCACCAACTCCCGGAGTTCACTCAGATTCACGTTCATCGAGGCAGTGATGCCATCCAGCCATCTCATTCTCTGTCATCCCCTTCTCCTCCTGCCCCCAATCCCTCCCAGCATCAAAGTCTTTTCCAATGAGTCAACTCTTCGCATGAGGTGGCCAAAGTATTGGAGTTTCAGCTTTAGCATCATTCCTTCCAAAGAAATCCCAGGGCTGATCTTCAGAATGGACTGGTTGGATCTCCTTGCAGTCCAAGGGACTCTCAAGAGTCTTCTCCAACACCACAGTTCAAAAGCATTAATTCTTTGGCGCTCAGCCTACTAAAATCTCAGTGTAAAACAAAATTTGAAAAAATCTATAGTAAAAAATATATGTATATTATGATTGCAATTATGTAAAATAATTATGATGTGAGCAAAGCCTGAAAGACAATCTACAAACAGCAATGCCCTTTAATATAATTTTTTTGCATTACTAATGTATTTTATTTTCTTGAAGGTGAAGAGATGTTTATAAAGAATTGCTTTTAAATTAAAGTACCAGTTTTAAACAAAATAGTATTTGTGAGCAATGCACTTTATACACAAGTGAATAGTTCAGTCAGAGTAATGTGATTATGGAATTATTTTCTCTTAAAAAATCTACTTTCACAGTTTGATAAGGAAATGAAAATTATAATATTTATTTATCATAAGACAATACTTTGCAATATGCTGAAATAACTCAGTGAAAAATATTGTAGTTATCCATGCTTCCTTTTTAGTGAGCTCTTCCTGAATCAAATTTTGTTTAGCTGTGCATTGATTTAAAACATGTCCCCTTTCATATGCACATATGTGTTTTCCACAGATTCCGAAAGGTTAACAACTGTTATATATCATTATATACTAACAGTGTGGTCTAATGGATAAGAACTGAATCAGCAATCTTAGTATCTTTCTCTTAACTCTATGACCCTAGCAAGCAATTAACATCGATCATCCTGGTTTCTTTTTCAAAACGAATAATAGTAATTGTTGAATTAGGAAAATACATATAAAGTTTATTAAGAGCCCTTAGTGAAAAATGAGAAATGAACATAAATGAGTATACTATAAAGACCCAGTTCAGTCGGTCTACTTTTCTAATACATGAAATTTTAATTTGATAAAAATGTGTTCTTGGATTATAACTAAGATTATTGGCTGGAATGTAAATTAGACTGTTGGTACATTAAAACATATATTAATAATTATATTAATTATATATTTATAATTAATTGGCTGGATGTAAATTAGACTGTTAGTACATTAAAAACATATATTAATAAATATATTAATATATTAATTAGTATATATTAAGTATATTAATATATTATAAGTATATTGATAAATATCAGAATAATATTTTGACATAAATTTTCAATGAGAGACATAGTATGACATGTAAATATGTATAATTCTTTGCATGGCCCAAAGATAGGATTTACAATTGTAAAGAAAAAGAAACAAAATTGGAAAGAAAAGAATTAATTGGTAATTGCTGCTGCTAAGTCGCTTCAGTCGTGTCAGACTCTGTGCAACCCCATAGACGGCAGCCCACCAGGCTCCTCTGTCCCTGGGATTCTCCAGGCAAGAATACTGGAGTGGGTTGCTATTTCCCTCTCCAATGCATGAAAGTGAAAATTCAAAGTGAAGTTGCTCAGTCGAGTCCAGCTTTTCACGACCCCATGGACTGTAGCCCACCAGGCCCCTCCGTCCATGGGATTTTCCAGGCAAGAGTATTGGAGTGGGTTGCCATGTCCTTCTCCAATTAATTGGCAAAGATGACTGTTAATTAGCAAATGGCAATCTCAAACTAAAAATTTTATACTTCCTTTCAAATGTATAGTAATCATTCCACAGATTCACATATCACTGTGATGATACTCTTACAAAATTCCTACTTTTTCACAAGTAATTGAAGAAATATTGCAGCAAAGATTAATTACCATTCTATTGTCTAAAAGTGTACCTTCAAGCTGTTAAATGAGTGAACAGAGATCTATTATGACTTTAACAGAATGTTACTCTCCATGGGGATTACGGCCATTAACAGTAGGAAATGCATCATTTAAAGACATTAAAATTAAATGGAAATGTTTTTACCCATTTAAATAAAAGTCCTGGATCTTTACTTCACAATAAAACTTGTTTTCACTTTATTCAAGTGAGTTTATTGTAGGAGTTTATTCAATTTTATTGTAGGAGTTTATTCAAAATTTTCCTGGTCAAGCCATTTCAGATGGCTTTTATACTTATTAATCTCTATATTCCACTTTCTTCCATCTCCTCATTATTTAAAAGGTAAAATCGCTTGCAATTCCCAACCCAATGATTTTTTTATAGTTATAAAAATACTCCATTCTCATTATAAAATATTTAAAAAGGACTGAAAATTATTAAGAACCAGAAAGAATCACCTACAACCTCCTCAATCTAGAAACTACCCCTACTACTTTTTTGACACAGTTCCTTTTGATCTTTTTTTAAAAATTCACTTTCCTATCTGCATTCACATTTAAATTATAAATAACATGCAACTTAACTTTATTATTATTTTTAACTGAAGTATAGTCAATTTACAGTGTTGTGTTAGTTTCTGGTATACAGCAAAGCAATTCAATTACATATATACATTATTTTTCATATTATTTTCCATTATGGTTTATTACAGGCTATTGAATATCCTTGTGCTATACAGTAGTAGCTAGTTGTTTATCTATTTTATATATAGTAATTTGTATCTCCTAGCCCCATACTCCTAATTTACCCTAGAGCCCATGCTTCACAACAAGAGAAACCATCACAATAAGAAGCCAGTGCACTGCAACTAGAGAAAAGCCCATGCAGCCAACGAAGACCCAGGACAGACATAAATAAATAAAAACTTAAAAAAAAAAAGATATGGTATATACACTACAATGGAATATGACTTAGCCCTAAAAAAGAGTGAAATACTGCAGCAACATGGGTGGATCTGGAAATTATCATACTGAGTGAAGGAAGTCAGACAGAGAAAGAAAAACACCAGAATACATCACTTACATATGGGCTCTAAAATACGAGACTAGTGAACTCATTTTAAATCAGAAACAAACTCACAGACATAGTAAACAAACTTATGGTTACCAAAAGAGAAAAGGGTTGGGGGAGGGATAAATTAGGAGCATGGGGCTAGCAGATACAAACTACAATATATATAAGAGATAAACAACTAGGTACTACTGTATAGCACAAGGATATTCAATAGCCTGTAATAAACCCAAATAGAAAAGAATATGAAAAATAATCTATATGTATAATTGAATCACATTGCTGTATACCAGAAACTAACACAACACTGTAAATTGACTATATTTCAATTAAAAATAATAATAAAGTTAAGTTGCATGTGTTTTATAATCTAAATGTGAATGAAGATAGGGAAGTGAATTTTTAAAAAAAGATCAAAAGGAACTGTGTCAAAAAAATAGTAGGGGTAGTTCTAGATTGAGGAGGTTGTAGGTGATTTTTTTTCTGGTTCTTAATAATTTTCAGTCCTTTCTAAACATTTTATAATGAGAATGGAGTATTTTTATAACCATAAAAAAATCATTGAGTTGGGAATTGCAAGCAAATTTTACCTTTTAAAAAATGAGGAGATGGAAGAAAGTTCTTCATATATGGTCAAATAGAAAAAACAAACTATTTAATAGTAGATGTACATTTTTTCTATTTTTGCTTTTGTTTTTTAATAACAAATCCATAGAAACAGAAAGTAGAATGGTAGTTATGAGGGGAGGGAGAATTGGAGAGTTGTTGTGTGGGTATAGAGTCTCTGTTTTGCTAGATGAAAAGTTCTGGAAATGTGAATATACATAATACTATTGAACTGTATACTTAAAAATAGTTAAAATGGTAAACCTATGTTACCAGTTTTTACCACAGTTTTTAAAAAGCATAATTATATGAAAATTGGTATGTGTATGAGTGTGTATCAGAATAAAATACCAAATTGTTAGCAAGAGTTTTCTCTTGGTAGGGAAAGGGGATGATGATCAGGAGGGAACTTTTACTTTAAATATTTCTTTGTAATTTGAATATTTTCAGTAAGCCAATACTATTTTTACATCTTTTTGTTTCTTCATCTGGGGTAAAATCTAAATCCATTTGTGGTTTCTTCATCCTAATTGCTATAACTTTCAATGGAAGAGTAATGAGCTAAATCACTTGTATCCAGTTTGGCAGTCAATAGCAGCACGCAGCCTGCAGATCAAAGCAAGACTGGGAAACATCTAAACACATGTATTGTTTCCCTCAGAAGTGACCTGAACTTTTATACCAACTTTCCAAAGTATTGCATAAAGAAATGATTACAGTACTTAAGAGATAAAATGGAATAAATGAAAGATATAAAAACTACTGGAGTTAACATCCAACATACATAAATAGCTCACATCAAAGTAAGTCAACATCAACTTTTAAAATAGAACTTTAAAACTAGAAGGAGTATGAAAGCAGTCATTTCTTACTTTTTTGGTGTGTGTGTGCTTAGTCGTTCAGTCGTGTCTGACTCTTTGCGACCCCGTGGATTGCAGACCACTAGGCTCCTCTTTCCACAGGGATTCTCCAGGCAAGAATACTGGAGTGGGTTGCAATGCCCTCCTCCAGAGGATCTTCCCAACCCAGGGATGGAACCCAGGTCTTTCTCATTGCAGGGAGATTCTTCACTGACTGAGCAACCAGGGAAGCCCAAAATGCTCCAGTATTCCTTCTACAGGGGATCTCCTGGACCCAGAAAGCGAACCTGCATCTCCTGCATTGCAGGTGGATTCTTTACCAGCTAAGCTACAACAATTTTTAATGAACTGATGACTCTATTAGATGGTATTTATTTTCCTTAAGGCCTTAGTTGGGAAAATAACACATTTGAAACCATATGAGTTCTCTTATTTTAAACTTTTACAAGTGTATGAAATCCAAAAGTTTAGAAATAATTGTCCTAAATGTCATCTAGAGAAAAGTATATATTTAATTCCATAGGCAACTGGAATGGTCTGTAAGGAACAGAATGGTAAGATTGGAGCAGTATAATTGTGACAGATTAGAGGCTCATTATTTGTTGACAACTCCTTAGATTGTCAACAACTCCTTAGATTTTAGCAAAGGCAGTTTAGTGAAATGTAAAAAGCTAAAAATATATAGAAAGGAGAACCTATTGCATAGAATAATTTAATACAAAAAATATGAAAGACAAACAGAATGACTAGGATGTTTCAATGGTTCAAATCATTTCCAAATACACCCACATGCACACACATACTCATATTCAGTGGCAATATTGACGTTTCAAAATCAACTCAATACGTTACATATACCGTGTTCAACAGAGCTGTTCACTAAGCCTAAGGAAAACAGTAAGTCTTAAGGTGTTGCCTCTAATTTTTTCAAGTCAGTGAGATATTATTTGTTTAATATTTTTGTAATTTGAGTTAGTAGTGCCCTAATTTGAATTTTTGATGATGACACTGACCCAAATATCATTTGTCACTGCCTTGGCTTTCTCAGAGTAGGCAGTAAGAGAAAAAAGGAAGACTGATAAACTCTTATTTATTTTGGATGAATGTACCAGGAGCAGTCCTACAAATAATGGGATGAATCACTGAATTACAGAAGACAGCACCTGCCAAAGTTCCATTTTAAAAAGCTAACATTTCTATAGTTCCCTTTGTTCTTCCTTTGCTGTAGGGCAGATGTCTCACACTATTTAGAACATCAAATAGTGGCTGAACATCAGGACTCAATAATTTGACTGTCAAATTGACAGCTTCATTTTTATTTCTCTTCTAAAATATGTACATTACCTTTGATTTTCTTCTTGTATCATTTCTCTATTGAAAAGCTGCTCTTTTAATTTTTTCTCTTTACACAAGACTCATCAAGCTATCTCCTCTGGGCTTTGTGATTATACCCTGAACACATTTGTTTATAAACATGAACTTCTGGATATTATATTAATATAAACTATTTGATTCCAGCCTTGATCTTCAAGGAAACTTTCCAGGGCTTGTTATTTCTTGTGTGAACCTGCCTGGAAACTACCAACATTTGCCTACTGGAGCCAAGCCTTTGTCATGATGGCATTAGAACCACCCATGGGGCTACTTTGGAGGAGGAAATGGCAAACTACTCCAGTATAGTATTCTTGCCTGGAGAATTCCATGGACAGAGGAGCCTGTAGGGCTACAGTCCATGGAGTCACAAAGAGTTGAACACAACTGAGTGACTAAGCATTTATGGCTTCTTTAACACATGGAGCCCAACTTCAACCCAGTTCAGTTAACATGAGAAATTCTGGCGATGGTACCCAGGCATATGGATTGACAGTTTCTAACTTTCTCTACTTTGCCTAAACTGAGAAACACTGGAAAAAAGAGGTAGAAATTAACTAGTATTTCCAAAGTTATCTTATTAACTTGTCATTATTTCTTTGTATGTCTGTCTCCTCTGTTAGAGTTTGAATCCCTTGAAGATAGTATCTCATGTAGCAGATTTTCAATAATTTCATTAAAAAAAAAAAAATCCAAACTCTTTACCATGGTCTACAGGGCCTGATGTGACCTGTTTCCTGCCTGTCCACCTCATAACCGCCCCCCTCACCCTTGAGTTTCTTGTAAACATTCCAAATTTATTCTTATTTCCTGGCCTTTGCATTTACTACCCACTGCTTGGCAACCCACTCCAGTACTCTTGCCTGGAGGGTCCCATGGATGGAGGAGCCTGGTAGGCTGCAGTCCATGGGGTCGCAAAGAGTCGGACTCGACTGAGCGACTTCACTTTTACTTTTCACTTTCATGCATTGGAGAAGAAAATGGCAACCCACTCAAGTATTCTTGCCTGGAGAATCCCAGGGAGGAGGGAGTCTGATGGGCTGCCGTCTATGGGGTCGCACAGAGTTAGACACGACTGAAGTGACTTACCAGCAGCAGCAGCAGCAGCAGCAGCAGCAGCCCACCCCACAGCTAGAAACACTCTTCTCCCAGTCCTTTATTTATATGGCTCTATTCATCATAAAGTTCTCTGATTTGTCCTTAGAAAGCCCTTTCCTGACCAACCTATACAAAATAACCACTCTCCCTGCAGTTTCTATCATCTCTCACCCTTATTTCCTTCATGTTACTCACCTCTAAAAAAATTAACATTCTTATTACGTTCTTACTTACTATTTCCACACACCCATTCCACTCACCCCATGCTGCTGCTGCTGCTGCTGCTGCTAAGTCGCTTCAGTTGTGTCCAACTCTGTGCAGCCCCATAGATGGCAGCCCACCAGGCTCCCCCATCCCTGGGATTCTCCAGGCAAGAACACTGGACTGGGTTGCCATTTCCTTCTCCAATGCATGAAAGTGAAAAGTGAAAGTGAAGTCGCTCAGTCGTGTCCAACTCTTCTCAACCCGATGGACTGCAGCCCACCAGGGTCCTCTGTCCATGGGATTTTCCAGGCAACAGTACTGGAGTGGGGTGCACTCACCCCATACTGGATTCCAAATTTTCTAAGAGTCAGAACTTTGACTTCTTTGCCATGACAACCCCAGAGCTTACTTGCTGTGCTTGGATTGGATAATGCAATAATAAATATTTTTGAATGAACACTGAATAAGCATGTAGGTGTGTAGGGCCACCTAAAACAGATGGGTCATGGTGGAAAGTTCTGATAAAACGTGGTCCACTGGAGAAGGGAATGGCAAACCACTTTGGTATTCTTGCCTTGAGAACCCCATGAACAGTATGAAAAGGCAAAAAGATAGGACACTGAAAGATGAACTCCCCAGGTCAGTAGGTGCCCAATATGCTACTGGAGATAAGTGGAGAACTAATTCCAGAAAGAAGAGATGGAAGCAAAGCAAAAACAACACCCAGTTGTGAATGTGACTGTTGATGGTAGTAAAGTCCGATGCTGTAAAGAGCAATATTGCATAGGAACCTAGAATGTTAGGTCCATGAATCAAGGCAAATTGGAAGTGGTCAAACAGGAGATGGCAAGGGTGAACATTGACATTTTAGGAATCAGCTAACTAAAATGGACTGGAATGGGTGAATTTAACTCAGATGACCATTATGTCTACTACTGTCGGCAAGAATCCCTTAGAAGAAATGGAGTAGCCATCATAGTCAACAAAAGAGTCTGAAATGCAGTACTTGGATGCAATCTCAAAAACGACAGAATGATCTCTATTCGTTTCCAAGGCAAACCATTCAATATCACAGTAATCCAAGTCTATGCCCCAACCAGTAATGCTGAAGAAGCTGAAGTTGAACGGTTCTATGAAGACCTACAAGACCTTCTAGAACTAACATCCAAAACAGATGTCCTTTTCATTATAGGGGACTGGAATGCAAAAGTAGGAAGTCAAGAAACACCTGGAGTAAAAGGCAAATTTGGCTTTGGAGTACAGAATGGAGCAGGGCAAAAGCTAACAGAGTTTTGCTAAGAAAATGCACTGGTCATAAAAAACATCCTCTTCCAACAACACAAGAGAAGACTCTACACGTGGACATTACAAGATAGTCAATACTGAAATCAGATTGATTATATTCTTTGCAGCCAAAGATAAAGAAGCTCTATACAGTCAGCAAAAACAAGACCGGGAGCTGACTGTGGTTCAGATCATGAACTCCTTATTGCCAAATTCAGACTTAAATTGAAGAAAGTAAGGAAAACCACTAGACCATTTAGGTATGACCTAAATCAAATCCCTTATGATTATTCAATGGAAGTGACAAATAGATTCAAGGGATGAGATCTGATAGAGTGTCTGAAGAACTATAGACGGGGGTTTGTGACATTGTGCAGGAGGCAGTGATCAAGACCATCCCTAAGAAAAAGAAATACAAAAAGGCAAAATGGTTATCTGAGGAGGCCTTACAAATAGCTGTGAAAAAAAGAGACGTGAAAGGCAAAGGAGAAAAGGAAAGATATACCCATTTGAATGCAGAGTTCCAAAGAATAGCAAGAAGAAATAAGAAAGACTTGCTCAGTGATCAATGCAAAGAAATAGAGGAAAAAAATAGAATGGGAAACACTAGAGATCTCTTCAAGAAAATTAGAGATAACAAGGGAACACTTCATGCAAAGATGGGCACAATAAAGGACTGAAATGGTATGGACTTAACAGAAACAGAAGATATTAAGAAGAGGTGGCAAGAATACACAGAAGAACTGTACAAAAGAGATCTTCATGACCCAGATGACCACGATGGTGCGATCACTCACCTAGAGCCAGACATCCTGGAATGTGAAGTCTAGTGGGTCATAGGAAGCATCACTACAAACAAAGCTAGTGGAGGTAATGGAATTCCAGTTGAGCTATTTCAGATTCTAAAAGATGATGCTGTGAAAGTGTTGCGCTCAATATGCCACCAAATTTGGAAACTCAGCAGGGCCACAGGACTGGAAAAGGTCAGTTTTCACTCCAATCCTGAAGAAAAGCAATGCCAAAGAATGTTCAAACTACTGCACAATTACACTCATCTCACACACTAGTAAAGTAATGCTCAAAATTCTCCAAGCCAGGCTTCAACAGTACATGAACCATGAACTTCCAGATGTTCAAGCTGGATTTAGAAAAGGCAGAGGAACCAGAGATCAAATTGCCAACATCCGCTGGATCATTGAAAAAGCAAAAGAGTTCCAGAAAAACATCTATTTCTGCTTTATTGACTATGTCAAAGACTTTGACTATGTGAATCACAACAAACTGTGGAAAATTCGTCAAGATATAGGAAACCAGACCACCTGACCTGCCTCCTGAGAAATCTGTATGCAGGTCAAGAAGCAACAGTTAAAACTAGACATGGAACAACAGACTGGTTCTAAATCAGGAAAGAAGTACATCAAACCCATATAGTGTCACCCTGCTTATTTAATTTATATGCAGAGTACATCATGAGAAATGCTAGACTGGAATAAGCACAAGCTGGAATCAAGATTGCTGGGAGAAATATGAATAAACTCAGATATGCAGATGATACTACCATTATGGCAGAAAGCAAAAAAGAACTAAAGAGTCTCTTGCTGAAAATGAAAGAGGAGAGTGAAAAAGTTGGCTTAAAACTCAACATTCAGAAAGCTAAGATCATGGCATCTGGTCCTATCCCTTCATGGCAAATAGTTGGGGAAACAGTGGAAACAGTGAGAGATTTTTTGAGTGGGGCTCTAAAATCACTGCAGATGATGACTGCAGCCATGAAATTAAAAGACACTTACTCCTTGGAAGAAAAGTTATGACCAACCTAGACAGCATATTAAAAAGCAGAGACATTACTTTGCCAACAAAGGTCTGTCTAGTCAAAGCTATGGTTTTTCCATTAGTCACGTATGGATGTGAGAGTTGGACAAAAAGAAATCTGAGTGCCGAAGAATTGATGCTTTTGAACTGTGGTGTTGGAGAAGACTCTTGAGAGTCCCTTGGACTGCAAGGAGATCCAACCAGTCCATCCTAAAGGAAATCAGTCCTGAATATTCATTGGAAGGACTGATGCTAAAACTAAAACTCCAATACTTCGGTCATCTGATGTGAAGAACTGACTCATTTCAAAAGACCCTGATGCTGGAAAAGATTGAAGGCAGGAGGAGAAGGGGACGACAGAGGATGAGATGGTTGGATGGCATCACTGACTCAATGGACATGAGTTTGAGTAGGCTCCGCGAGTTGGTGATGGTCAGGGAGGTCTAGCGTGCTGTGTCCATGGGGTCGCAAAGAGTCGGACACGACTGAGCTACTGAACTGAACTGAGCTGAATAAGCATTTGAATGAATGAAAGCATCAACCCAGTACACTGTTCAAAAGTCAGGACTTCTTGGCCTATGTTTTAGTAACATCTTTTTGATGTTACTTTCTTATCACTCTGTTTCCCTTCGAAAATGTGTCAATAAATGCATTATTCCATTTATAAGATTCATTCTTTATTTTAAATCGTTGCATTAGATTTTTCTGTAATTTCCTCCCTTTTTTGCCCAGATTAACTTCTGCTTTCTAAAATCATCAAGAAACAGAATATGGAAAACCACATGCTCTCCTGCTGTAGAGTACTGAGAACTGGAGGCTGATTAATTATTAAGATTATTCATTCTGCAGTACTATAGTCAATCATGTCATTGGCATCTTTCTAGAATTACCTTTTTTCATTGTTTTTAAAAATAGAAATAATCCTAACTTATTTAAAATTATATATTAAATACACATAAGTATATATATTAAACTTGAATTAAATTACTATATTTTCATTTCCCTTCAACAGATAATGTTTGAAAGTTAAAATTTCAAATCTTAAAGTCAACAGTGCTTTCAGAAGGATCAGTTTCTAATTCTATAGTGAGATCTGGTATGGAAAGCACTTAAAATGTAAAAATACACTTTATAGAGGAAAGAATTCATCTCTTCCATAAAGCAAACTTTAGCTAAATAGCTCATGTAAGAAACAAGATAAGAAAAAATATTAACAAACTACAGTCAGAGTAAATGTATCATCATGTGGTATCTATTACTATTTACTATTCTGTAACATAATACTCAACTATTTTTTTTTCAGTTGCTTATATTTTTGATCACACACATCAACCCTGATCAAATGATCATGGAGGACCTTGCAAACAATGGTAACAAAATTCAAATTTTACTTTTTTGCATTTCTTTTTCTTGGGGATGGTCTTGATTCCTGTCTCCTGTACAATGTCACGTACCTCCATCCATAGTTCATCAGGCACTCTGTCTATCAGATCTAGTCCCTTAAATCTATTTCTCACTTCCTCAGTTGTGCCCAACTCCTTGCAATCCCATGGACTGTAGCCCACCAGGCTCCTCTGTCCATGGGATTCTCCAGGCAAGAATACTGGAGAGAGTTGCCATTTCCTTCTCCAGGGGGTCTTCCCAACCCAGGGATTGAGCCCTGGTCTCCTGCATTGCAGGCAGATTCTTTACCATCTGAACCACCAGGGAAGAGAAACTTGTAGTGAGAATTTTTATGCTAAAATAGTCGATTGGGATTGTTGTCTGAGAGACTATAATTAAAAGTTTAGACGTGGTTTAGCAGTATCTCTTTAAGTGAAATAGCCGATATAGTTTGTACAAAGTTGCCAGTGAACCTTGTTCGCTGAACCTATAATTCAGAAGATCCCATGAGGCTTTGATCTTTGGCAGCATTTCCACTGCTATTGATCTAGGTGAAACAAGGCAGAAGTGGAAAGAACAGCTGGAAATAGCCATTGATTTATTCATTTGACAAATATGTATGGAGATTCTGTTACATGCCAGGCACTATGCTAAGTCCCTGGCATAGGAGCGATGATAAAGACCCTGGTTACAAGTAGCTTATAGTCTACCTTAGATAAGAGCTTTACACAAAGTAGTACATGAAGTGTCATAAAAGAAATATGGGAATTCTATAGGGGGAAAGATTTGTTACTTACAGATTCTGGGATCTGAGACAGCTGCAGGGCAGAGAGGTGTCAGTTAAAATGAGCGGGAGGTATATTTTGGATTTGGTCAGGCAGTCGTGGGCAGGAAAGAAAATAAAGAGCCTGAAGACAATTATGAACCATTATATCTTTTACAGAGAAGTCTAGGAAAGCTCCTGCCATGGTCCTTTGGTTGTACAGACAAACAAGGGTATTGCTGTTTGTTAACTTGTATTTTATACGTTACTTGTATATTCAGTTCAGTTCAGTTGCTCAGTCGTGTCCGACTCTTTGTGACCCCGTGAATCGCATCTTGCCAGGCCTCCCTGTCCATCACCAACTCCCGGAGTTCACTCAGACTCACGTCCATTGAGTCAGTGATGCCATCCAGCCATCTCATCCTCTGTCTTCCCGTTCTCCTCCTGCCCCCAATCCCTCCCAGCATCAGAGTCTTTTCCAATGAGTCAACTCTTCGCATGAGGTGGCCAAAGTATTAGATACAACTTATACCATAGCTGCCACATGTGTGGGTCTGATCATCTTCAGTCTTTTTATTATGGGATTGAAGTTTCCTTTTTCAAGGTTTTGATGTAATTGTTTTCTTTTCTAGAAATTCCTAGAAAAGTAACTTATGTAAAATTTGTAACAAGGACATTGTAAAAAGAACAAAAGAAATTACATGTCAAATATTCTGATGCTTTATCTGATCAATATTCTGTGAATCTGTTGTAGCTTTGCTTCTGTAACTCTTCTGTAACTCTTAAGATTTGGGGATGAACATGGAGCAAGATAAGATATTGCTTTCATCAGTCTTTAATGTGAAATAACTTTAATTCACAAACTTTGAACACCTTCCCCTTATGTAAAATACACAAAAAGTATAAATAAAAGGGGACAGGATATAGTAAACGGCAATGATTAAGTTCTGTTTTATCCCCTTAAGTCTGTCTTAAATCTGTTTGTTTTTCTTCATGTTTATTGTCACTATCAGACTTCCATTGTGGCTCAGCTGGTAGAGAATTTGCCTGCAGTGTGGGAGACCTGGGTTCGATCCCTGGGTTGGGAAGATCCCCTGGAGAAGAGAAAGAGTATCTATTCCAGTATTATAGACTAGAGAGTTCCATGGACTATACGGTCCATGGGGGACGCAAAGAGTTGGACATGGCTGAGCAACTTTCACACACACACATGTTGTCACTATCAAATTCTAGCTCAATAATTCTCCCTGCCTTTAGTTCCGATTTCTTCTATTCCATTCACCATCCAGTGGAGTGAAATTTCTAAGACACAACCTGATAATATTCTCCTTGCTTAAGAACCATCCCCTCAATGGCGCTGCAGATAAAATTTGAATTTTGTTACCATTGTACAGTTGCACTCATCTCACACGCTAGTAAAGTAATGCTCAAAATTCTGCAAGCCAGGCTTCAGCAATACGTGAACCATGAACCTCCAGATGTTCAAGCTGGTTTTAGAAAAGGCAGAGGAACCAGAGATCAAGTTGCCAACATCTGCTGGATCATGGAAAAAGCAAAAAGTTCCAGAAAAACATCTATTTCTGCTTTATTCACTATGCCAAAGCCTTTGACTTTGTGTGGATCACAATAAACTGTGGAAAATTCTGAAAGAGATGGGCATACCAGACCACCTGACCTGCCTCTTGAGAAATCTGTATGCAGACCAGGAAGCAACAGTTAGAACTGGACATGGAACAACAGACTGGTTCCAAATAGGAAAAGGAGTACATCAAGGCTGTATACTGTCACCTTGCTTATTTAATTTCTATGCACAGTACATCATGAGAAACGCTGGGCTGGAAGAAGCACAAGCTGGAATCAAGATTGCCTGGGAAATAAATATCAATAACCTCAGATATGCAGATGATACCACACTTATGGCAGAAAGTGAGGAACTAAAGAGCCTCTTGATGAAAGTGAAAGAGGAGAGTGAAAAAGTTGGCTTAAAGCTCAATATTCAGAAAACGAAGATCATGGCATCTGGTCCCATCACTTCATGGGAAATAGATGGGGAAACAGTGGAAACAGTGTCAGACTTACTTTTTTGGGCTCCAAAATCACTGCAGATGATGACTGCAGCCATGAAATTAAAAGACACTTATTCCTTGGAAGGAAAGTTATGAACAACCTAGACAGCACATTCTAAAGCAGAGACATTACTTTGCCAACAAAGGTCTGTCTAGTCAAGGCTATGGTTTTTCCAGTGGTCATATATGGATATGAGAGTTGGACTATAAAGAAAGCTGAGCACTGAAGAATTGATGCTTTTGAACTGTGGTGTTGGAGAAGACTCTTGAGAGTCCCTTGGACTGCAAGGAGATCCAACCAGTCCATCCTAAAGGAGAACAGTCCTGGGTGTTCCTTGGAAGGACTGATGTTGAAGCTGAAACTCCAATACTTTGGCTACCTGACGCGAAGAACTGACTCATTTGAAAAGACCCTGATGCTGGGAAAGATTGAAGGCAGGAGGAGAAGGGGATGACAGAGGATGAGATGGCTGGATGGCATCACCGACTCGATGGACATGGGTTTGGGTGGACTCCAGGAGTTGATGATGGACAGGGAGGCCTGGCATGCTGCGGTCATGCAGTCACGACTGAGCAACTGAACTGAGCTGAACTGAACTGAGCAACTAATACTTTCTACTTTCTGAACTGACCTGAGCAACTAATACTTTCTACTCTTGGTCTCATGGACTGTAGCCCACCAGGCTCCTTAGTCCATGGAATTTTCCAGGCAAGATTACTGGAGTGGGTTGCCATTTCCTTCTCCAGCAGATCTTCCCAACCCAGGGATCAAACCCAGGTCTCCCGCATGGCAGGCAGATGCTTTACCGTTTGAGCCACCAGGGAGATCCGACTTTCTTTCAATTCCCACATATCAAACTATACATAAGAAAATGGCTCAAGATAACCAGATTGGGGTGCCTGTATTGAAACCCAAGTGACTATTAACATTAAAATAAACTTTGAAAAAAAAATTAAAAAATAAAATAAAATAAACTTTGAGCTTCACATTCACTTTATAAGTGGTTTCCTAGGGACAGCAATTTCTAGAAAAGAAAACAATCACGTAAAAACCTCAAAAAAGAAAACTTCAACTCCATGATAAAAAGACTGAAGATGATCAGACCCACACATGTGGCAGCTATGGTGTCTTTCAGATGTCTAGCCTGCTTCAACAGTAAGCTAGCCAAAGTCCTGCCCATGTAGGCCTAGAACATACCTATTTTTTAAACTCCTTTCTTACTGTATGGAATGCTGTAATCTTTCAGTATTAGGAATATTTTGTAGGCCTGGTAGGACTTCCCTGGTGGCTCAGACGGTAAAGTGTCTTATTTACAATGCAGGAGACCTGGGTTCGATCCCTGAGTCGGGAAGATCCTCTGGAGAAGGAAATGGCAACCCACTCCAGTACTCTTGCCTGGAAAATCCCATGGACAGAGGAGCATTGTGGGCTACAGTCCACAGGGTCGAAAAGAGTTTAGAGATGTTTCTGTGGTTTTAAGAGAAAGGAGTTTAAGATCCTTAAACCCTAGAATACTTGGATTTATAGTGGAATCATTTCTATTTGTATTAAATAACAATAACAAAACAAGGCTATTAAAAAGAGGGCATTTGATACTGAAGTATTTAGGGATAAAATGGCATGAATTCAGGATCTCCTTTAAAATATTTCAGCAAAGGGGAAAAGGAGATAGTTGGTGAAGAAAATGACAAAATCTAGATGGTGATTTAATTTGGGTAGTGAGTTTACAGGGGTTCATTAGACTGCCTTTTTACATTTGTGTATGTTTGAGTTTTTACGTATCATTGTAAAAACAATTTTAAATTAAAAATTAAAATCCAGACAAATTGTGCCCAGAGGCCCAAATCATCCTTGAGAACTGCAGGGTGTGTTGCGTTATGGGTCACCTCACTTTGATTCTAGACTCATGTCTTTACAGCTGACTCTCAGCTTTGACATCATTTGTTTCATGGGAAAAAAAAGAAAAATAGAGTGCTTTCAGAGAGCCACCTGGACCTGTGGCCCAGAACACTGAAACACAGCCAGAATTTCAGGCTGGTTCTTGACTTCATATCTCCCCCTAGATAACTGGGAGTCTCTGTGACATCGAGGCTGGGGCTAGAAGAACAGGAGTAGACATTTGCTTAAGATTTCCTCTGGCTTGTGACCCTAGAACAAGGAAGACAATTTCCAGAAAGCAAGCTGAGACCAAGCAACACCATCCCACCAAAGCAATAAATTGAGGGGGACGGGCACAGAGTGAGACAAAAACAAAGGGGAGCTGATGGAGAAATCAGGAGCAACTGGTTGGAACAGAAGATGGAAGATGGAAAGCCTCCAAGACCCAGGTTTTCACACCTGGTGAAGGGCTATGAAGGTACTAAGCTGTCTCAGATGAACAGTAAGAAAAATATTGTAGAATCATCATTATTTTAACTATGCTAGTGAAAAAAATTCATTTGTCAAAATGAAAATCAATTGACATCAGAAAGAGAAAAAGATCACATGGATTTTCTATCCTGTTACACCTTTTTTGCTTCTTTAGACCATGAGGTGAAAAGGATGGATTAGCAATCAAGATCTACCCCAGTTCCCCTCTAGTGTGCCTTCCAGTTGTACAGAGACTAGAAAACTCAAAAGCATATTTCCCTACATTCCCTTGTAGCAAGAGTTCTGGAATCAGGACCCACCAATCAGATGCAACTGCATGAGATTTGGAAGGTGGAGGGAGATGAGAACAATCACTCTGCTCTTGCTTTGCTAGCTGCTGACAAGTAGGATTGAGGGGGAGTCAGAGGGGAGACATGTTGGGTTTTTCTGCAGCATAATCCCAGTGTGCAGTCACAAGATCTGTGAGGCTGTTGTGGGGTGTTCTTGAATTCCACAGTTCCATAGTGATTCCCCATCTTCCTGATCAAACAGCAGCTAAAATTTCACGCCAGTTCAGCAGTTCTGGGAGTCACTCCTGCAGGCCCAGCAATGTGCTCACAACTCCAAACTTAAAAAAACAGGATACTCTATATTTAAATCTCTTCTTAAAAGAGTGAAATGGTTTCTGCTTCCTGAAATTGAACCATGAAATCGTCTACTTCTTAAAGCATTACAGGTTTCTGATGATAAACAAATCGAGCCAAATATGAATCCCATTTATAGGGAGGGGTCATTTGGACACAAATAATAATACCTATAAAAGAAAAAACACTGGGGTGTGTGCAAATGAGCAAAGCAGCAAAACATACATATCTCTGCAGCAGCTGATAAGGTCTTACTCTTCTATCTTTGTCCTCAGGTAGAAGGGTTTCCATGAGACAAACTTCCCTAATGTCAAGCTATCCATTTAGAAGTGTTAGCCAAGTTAATAAGGTTACTGGTCCTCACTTGTCATTTCCC
Organism: Oryx dammah; assembly: GCF_014754425.2. Taxonomy (NCBI): domain Eukaryota; kingdom Metazoa; phylum Chordata; class Mammalia; order Artiodactyla; family Bovidae; genus Oryx; species Oryx dammah. Next base: position 69,280,737 of record NW_024070202.1, on the reverse strand, counting down.
CACTGTAGGCACTTAGGCCCAATGTGGAATATTAATAAATTGAATAGGTTACCAAATACAGTGGTCTCATCAAGACGGAACTATTTATAAAAGGTTATGAATCAGATTAAAATCCTCATTTGTCACAGAGCCAGGGAGGTAATACTCTTCCCTTAGCCACAGATCCCTCCACACTTTTCAGAAAACTAATTCTATAAACCCAGATTACAATATTATTAGAAAACAATGCCAATTGGAGTATGTAGATCACTACCTGTTTCTCTCATTAAGAGCACAGCAAGGAATAATAACCATGAAATATCCTGGGAAAAGCACAGGCTTGAAAGTAAATACAGCAGTTGAATTTGGAGTCCTGTCATGGCCCTGGAGGGAAGGTAATTCAGCTAAAACTTGGTATTTGTGAAGATCTGACTCAAAACCTGTACCATTTTTCAGCACTGCAAGTAGGACACAGAGGGCTTTTTCTTTTTTTCCAGTGGAATCAGATGGGAGCTCCAGCTCTGTCCTGTGTTCAGCACTGCCTCAGAGTCAAAGACCTCTAAAAGACCTGGGAGTCCAGTCCCTACAGTGCTACTGCAGTGGAACTTTCAAAGTGACTCTGGCAAATTCTAAAACCAGGGTCAATTTGTGAGCTGCAGTGGTCTTTGAAAAACTAAAAATGAGAAAAAATTCAGAGAAACAGAGGATTTTTATGATTATTTATTTTCTGTGACTAGGGCTTCCCTTACAGCTCAGTCAGTAAAGAATCTGCCTGTAATGCAGGAGACCCGGTTTCAATCCCTGGATCAGGAAGATCCCCTGGAGGAAGAAACAGCAACTCACTCCAGTATTCTTGCCTGGAGCATCCCATGGACAGAGGATCCTGGCAGGCTACAGTCCATGGGGTCCCAAGAATTGGACACGACTTAGCGACTAAACCATTACCACAATTTTTTGTGAATAATTATTAAGTGCATTTTACACCTGGAAGAGATTGTACATATATGATATTTGTATTTTTACCAGTTAATTGTAAACATTTTAGTAATTATGCATAGCTAATAATTTATCTTTTTTTAAGGTGTTGTTGCTGTTCAGTTGCTAAGTCGTGTCCCACTCTTTGCAACCCCACGGATTGCAGCACACCAGGCTTCCCTGTCCTTCACTATCTCACGGTGTTTGCTCAAACTCATGTCCATTGAGTTGGTAATGCCATCCAGTCTTCTCAACTCATTTTTTAAGGTGAGTGTATATATTCTTCATGCATGAGAATCTGAGGGGGAAAGTGTTACAAGAGAAAACAACAGAAAACTCTCCACTTTAGTCATTGAAAGCTAATGCAGTAACCTACATTCCTGTTGCTTAGCTCCTCCAAATGTCTATCCTCTTACTAACAATTCTGCTTTATGAAAATAACTGTTTCACATGGCATTTCTACAGCAAGGGAGCATGACAATCAAGCCTAAATCCATATTCTGCACCCCTTGGTATGCTTGGTGTGCTTCCCCTAAACTATCATTTTTAACCAGGCTATAAAGATTTAAGCAAGAAATTTAAAATGCAAGCAACTTTTAGGAATAAAGAGCTACCAAAAACAAAACAAGGGCTAAATTTTACCATAAAATGCCATTTGTAATTTTAAGCACTTTAGAATATGTTGTTCCACCACTGTAAAATTAACTCTTGATGTATGTATGTGTAAAACGTACACACACTCAAGTACAAGTATTTGAAGACACGGTTAAATTAGAATATTTTAAATACAATAAAAACTTATTAATTGTTCCTCTATGAATCTTAACTTTACAAAGCAGGGAGCATCTAAAGTCAACATTAAACCCTCAGAAATTTATTTCATGGAGTTGGCATCCTTGTCACCTATGTGTATATCAGCCCTTGCAAGTGATTCTGCAGTTGCCTCACAATGGGGCCCTCCAAGTCTGTTAGATATCTGATTCCTGTGCTCTGTAACATATCTAACTCCTGCATCCAGCAGAGCTCAGGGTCATTCTTAGGTCGCAGTGGTTAAAGATGGCTGTCAATTCACTGCGTGGGCTGCATTTCAAGTCTCCTTTATCTCTGTCATATTGATGATTCTTAGTGATATCTTGGGAACTTAACCACACTATCAATATGCATCTTAATGGTGTGTTTTGTAGCACCAAAGTGACTGTATTTAAAGCTCAGTGTGCTGTATTTGAGTCTGTTACCCTTTGAAAGCTAAGAACTGGAAAAAAGACATACTTTTGTCTGAATAAACCATATGGTTCTATGCTGCCTTGCAAAGTTTTTAAAGGGGGGGTTGTAATAAAACAAGTTGAAACTAGCTGATTTTGCCTTTTCTCAGTACAAAAGTAATTATTATTCGGTCAAAAAATATGCAGTGAAAAGAATAATTGCATGAGGACAATATGATCCTGAAAGTATCCACCTTGTGTTTTTATTTTGATGAATACCCTTTTGGATCCTTAGGCCTGCGTAACTTAATGGTTTTCACAATTCTCTATGATTAAGGAGAAAGATGAGCCTTAATTGTAAATTTGCACATGCTTTATTGCCAATGCAATGGCATGAACACATTTAATAGGATTGTCATTCCATTTAATTACTCCAATTTTGACATGGACCTACCACAGATAAAATTAATGGCATGGGTTATGAGCACCATAGAAAATCACTGCTTTCTCCTCAAGGGGTGAGTATTAAGGTGTTCTTCCATATTCTCTGTAGCTATCTGCATTAGGCAAAGGAAAAATAAAGCATGGTAATAGGATACCAATCCTCAAATTTCTTCCTTCCAAACTGAGATATGACTGTGACATGACAATGATGCATGGTCATTTTTTAAGCTTGCCTGGGTAAGATCTGTGACAGTCATAGAAAAATAAATAATGGGTCAGTGGACAAAACTAGAAAAGTTTTCTGCCAAATGAATCCTATGTTTAATTTCTGACATATTTGCTATTCCTCAGCTTTTTCTCAGCAATATTTAATGATACTTATTATACTTTTGCCTGAAACAAGTGAATAAATATCTCAGGAACTAGGCACTAAGCTTAAGATGTGTGCAGATGAACAGGAGGTATGACATGGCTATGGTAACAGTCATCATCATAAATTTAAAACTGACAACAGAGGAAATCAGCAGCTCTATTCAAGACAGAGTGGTGGTGAGGCGCCTGGCATCTTGGCACATGTAGCCAAGGGGAAAGTTGCCAGATACTGGCTGGAAGAATGTAAAGAGCTGGCTTTCCCTTCCACAAGTTGAGGGAAGGGCTTTAGCAGCACAATATCAATGTTTTATTTGGCCACATTAAACTGTCTGCTACTTGAGTTCATTTTCCACATTCTAGTTTATGACTCACTGAAAATAGGAGCTAGTGTCTTCTTAAAATGTCTCCATAAGCCTCCTTTCCCAGCCCATGGAGAAAATCTAAGTTTCTAAGTAAATCTATAAATCGATTACTCAAATAGATGATGAATCAAAGCATTTATTTTTGGTCTTTTAAACTTGAAACTGTCATTGAAAATAAGCTCATATTTATTTGGCTATTGATCAAGTAGAAATCTTCAATAAAAATATTCTGCCATTTGGTTTCATCCCAAGTTTCCTTTGTCTTTCAATTAAGAAATGGTTTTATGCTACACCCATAGAATGAGATATTCAGAGAATTAAATCAATAGACTATAAATTATATGTAAAAGAAAACATCAGGTCATTGCCCTGACACAACAGATTTATTATTAAAGTAGGCAACTCCATGGCAATTCACTACATTAGTTTTTATAAAGTAAGAGACAGGGAGAGATCAATGATAACTTTGGCTTTCTGTTGCTTTTAATGGTTCATTTATAATAACTACTTATCTCCTATTATTTTAGCTTGCTATAATAATGTCAAGCCATGAAAAAAAAAAAAAGATAATCACCATTATGGGAATATACATTTAATTCACATCTGACTGACTATTCTTTAATCTGATTCATGTATTTGTAGAGTAGCCAGAAATATACTAAAATGCATAGTGATTCTTAGGTACACATAAAAACTCCATTATATCAGTTACATTAGGTTCAGAGTACAAAAAATTAGGCAGTTTTGGGTGTACTTTCATAGGTATGTTATTAGATGAACAATCACATTGCAAGGCCCACCCACAGCCCACAAGCTCAAATCTGCCATGCTAGCAACATCAAGAATAATAGCTGATGGGGACTTCCCTGGTGGTCCAGTGATTAAGAATCTGCATTCCAATGCAGGGGATGTGGGTTCAATCCCTGCTCAGGAAACTAAGATCCCACATGCAGCAGGGCAACTAAATCAGCATGCTGCAGAGGCTTCTGCAGCCTTCTACAGAGGCTATATGTCACAACTAGAGAGAACCCTGCACACCCACAACAAAGACCCAATGCAGCCAAAAATAAACAAATAGATGAAAAACTTTTTTAAAAAAGAGTAACTGCTGAATCCTAAAAGGACCCTTCAGCTTCACTATGTTTCCTGGAAAACTATTGACAATATAAAGGAAATTTTTGCTGCAGACATGCATATGGACCCATACTCCATTTGTGGATTCTCTACATTTGCTTTACCATTCTTGAATAATTATTACTCTGATTTCAGAAGAGGTTTGATACAGGCTTCTAAAGGCCATCTCAAATGAAGGAGGAATAAACTCATCTATTTCTTTTGATAACGCTGAAAGAGGGGCATCCCTAGCACCCAACTGCCCAGATATTTTCTCCCAGGGAAAATGGGATTAAATAAATATTAAAAGGGATGAAGTATGATTGAATCAGGGAGGCAAGGCTCACTACCACCACTTTTACTTTTTAGTGACACAAAAATGATTTAAAAAGGGATTCCCTGGTGGTCTAGTGGTTAAGACTCTTAGCTCCCAATGGAGGGAGCATAGATTCGATCCCTGGTTGGAGAACTAAGATCCCACATGCTGTGTGTCCAATAAATAAAATAAAACAATTTTTTTAAATGATTAAAAACAACCCTTGGGTCTTCTTGGCACACATGGTAAGCAGTGGTGGAGATTCTCCACATGTCTGAATTGCACTACTGGTGTTGCACATGCAATTTAACTCTATTTAAAAGTAACGATAACTAATATCCAGACTACAGAGAATTGTTAAAACTCAACCATGCAGGACAATTCAAAAATGAGCAAAGGACTTGGCACACATTTCTACAAAGAAGATATACAAATTAACAATAAGTACATGAAAAGATGCTCAATATCAGTAATCATCAGGGAAATTCAAATCAAAACTACAGTGATGGAAGCAACCTAGATGTCCATCAACAGATGAATGGATAAGAAAGCTGTGGTACATATACATAATGGAATACTACCCAGCTATTAAAATGAACACATTTGAATCAGTTCTAATGAGGTGGATGAAACTGGAGCCTATTATACAGAGTGAAGTAAGTCGGAAAGAAAAGCACCAATACAGTATATTAATGCATATATATAGAATTTAGAAAGATGGTAATGATGACACTATATACAAGACAGCAAGAGACACAGATATAAAGAACAGACTTTTGGACTCTGTGGGAGAAGGTGAGGGTGGGATGATTTAAGAGAATAACATTGAAACATGTATATTACCATATGTGAAATAGATCACCAGTCCAAGTTCGATCCATGAAAAAGGGCACTCAAAGCCGGTGCACTGGGACAATCCTAATGGATGGGATGGAGAGGGAGGTGGGAGAGGGGTTCAGGATGGGGGACATGTGTATACCCATGGCTGATTCATGTCAATGTATGGCAAAAACCACCACAATATTGTAAGGTAATTAGCCCCCAATTAAAATAATTAATTAAAAAAAAAACTACAATGAGATACCACCTCACACTCATTAGGACGACTACTATTTAAAAGTTCCAGAAAACAAGTATTGACAAGGATATGGAAAATTAGAAATTTTGTGCACTGTTGGTGAGAATGTAAAATGGGACAGCCTTTGTGGAAAATAGTACGGTGGTTCCTCAAAAAAATTAAAAATAGAATTATCATATAATCCAGCAATTCCATTTCTGAGTATATACTCAAAGGAAATGAAAGCAAGGACTCAAAGGAAGTGAAAGCAAGGTCTCAAAGAGATATCTGTATGTCCATGTTTATTTATAGCAGTATTGCTCACAAAAGCTAAAACACAGAAGTAACACAAGTGTCCAATGATAAATGAATTAATAAGCAAAATATGCTAAATACATATAATAAATACCACTTAGCCTTAAAAAAGAAGGTACATGGGTGAAACTTGAGGACATTATGCAAGTAAAATAAGCCAATCAGAAAAAAACAAAGACTGTATCATCTCATTTACATGAGAGCAGTCAAAATTATAGGGACAGAAAGGAGCATGGTGGTTGCCAGGAGCTGGAAAGAAGAGAGGAATTGGAGTTACTGTTCAGTGGGCATAGAGTTTCAGTTTTATAAGATGAAGAGTTCTAGAGATGGATGGTGGTCATAGTAGCACAACATTATGAATGTATTAAAACCACAGAACTATATACTCAAAACTTGTTAAGACAGTAAATTCTATGTTATTTGTATTTTGACACAATACAAAAATTTGGGGGAAAAAAAGGGTAGTGGTACTCTAATCTACAACTCTATATAAAGGCTAAAGCATAACGACAATTCCAAGTGTTGGCAAGAATGTGGAGTAATTAGAACTCTCATACATTGATGATGAGAGTGCAAATTGGTACAACCACTTTAGAAAAGTATTTGGCAACATACACTAAAACTAAGTATATGCCTAGCCCATGATCCAACAATTCCACTCTTAAGAAAATATCAAAGCGATATGAGTGCACATTTTCACAAAAGACATCAGGAAGAATGTTCAACTTTCCTAAAGATAGCCAAATGTTAGAAACAACCCAAATGCCATCACAGTAGGATGGATAAATGAAATGTGGTGTATTCATACAATGGAATACTATACAGTGATTTTTTAAATAAAAAACTATTATTATTAGCTGTAACATGAGTGGATCTTATAAGTATTACATTAGGCAAAAAAAAAGCCATTATACTACTGTAGAATTCCATTTATATTAAATACAAGACAGATAAAATTAATACATTGGTAGAAGTCAGAATAGTGAGGGGCGGGTACTGACTGGAAAAGCACAAGAGAGAAGCTTTTGGGGTGCTGAGACAGTATTAGACCTTGATCTAGGTGACAACTATACAAGTATGTGATGAATCTTAGAAGCATTATGGAAAAAAGTCAGACAGAAAAGTCTACATAGGATATGATTTCACTTATACATTTTGGAAGGGGCGAAACTATAGGGATAGAAAACAGATCAGTGGTTTCCAGGAACGTAGGGTGGAAAGAGGTGACTGACTTGCAAAGGGACACAAAGGAACTTTTGGGGTTGATGGAAATAGCCTGTATCTTAACAATGGTAGTGCTACATGACAGAATACAGCCATCAAATTTCATCAAACTATATTTTAAAGAGGTTGAATCTTCTTATGGCTGCTGAAATAACTTTCTAGGCCGAAGATGGAGCCATTCCTGCCTGGGATGCTGTGTCAGCAAGCCAGAACTTAGATAACTTTTGTGTCCCTTGACCAGAAGCTTAGTGTACCCAGTCAGCCAATTCCCAAGGGCCAAGCCAACTCTTGGCTTTCTCATCCCAAACAAGGTTGACAATGTGGCCCCAGCCATATATTTTCTATTTGTCTCTTCCTTGTTCTTAATTCTTTACCCTGTTAAAGAATCCATTTTGCAGTTCTCCAAAAGAATATTCACTTCTGAACTGTTAAATACGTTTATTTGTATAACTTGAGTTGTCTTTTTAAATTATTTTCTAACACAACTAAATTATAATTCAATACCTACTTTAAAAATATTGAACAATCTGTACACTTCAGATTAGTGCAACTTATACACTTACTATACTAAGTATATTTTATATTTCAATAAAAAATAGAAAATTTAAAAAATTTTAAGTAGAGGTTAAGTAGGTCCTAAGACCTGTGTTCCAGTCCAAACTCTGATACCAGTTTGCTGTGTCAAACACTCTAGTTGTTCCAACTGAGTAGAAACAGTATTATGTCTGAAATGAGCCCTGAGATTCACACAGGCTCACATTACCCCAGAGAGGAGAAGCGTTCTGTGGTGTGCCACACAGCTACCCAGTGTGGAGCCAGAAGCTAAAAACTAAGACACCTGACTCTCAAGTTCAATTCCAGTTAAAAGGAGATTTTAAAAAGAAAAGAAACAAAAGTCAAACTGATCATCTGGGACTGCATAAGCTGCACATTTTCAACCAATTGTACAGCACTGTGTCTCTGTTGGCACATATCTGTGCTCCACTTCCAAAGATACTAAGAGAAGGAATCAGAAGTTTGCAAAGTGCCTTGAGCTATTTAAGCAGCTCTACCTGAATGATCTGAGGTATCAGAGATCCTTTGATAACAGCAATTTACCATAAAATGTAGAGGATGGCAGTCCCCATTTAGAGAGCTCCAATTCAAAATCCAGTCTTGGCATATCCCCTACGTGTCCAGGGCCATCTCCAAAACCGCTTAGTCAGTCACGCAAAGTACACAAACTGCTCTACTCCTCAGAGAGTTATTTTAGGGTATAATCTAGGTTGTATGACCCTTAATCAACTCCTATGAAAACGTAATTCCTCTGCAACAAAGTCAGCTTGTTTACATACACACATACATACACATACAGATCTTAACAAATCTTACAAAGCAGTGTTCACATACCCATAGTGTCCAACAGTGTCCTAACAAAAGCACAAACATGAATGGCCATGCCATGCTCCTGTCTAAAATGGAGACATTAAGAAAGTGGTCAGTCAGTGACCCCTAGTTCCCCTTTCTGCGCTCTGCTTCTACCTTAGATGACCCTTTGACCTCCCACCCTTTCCTGCCACCTCTAAGGCCAGAACACCAACTTCTCTCTAACTTCTACTCCACCCCCACACCTTCCTCATCCCCCAATCCCTGTCAAAACAGAAAAGGCTCTAGTATCAGTTATTTACACTTTTTGACTGATTGGTTACACTTTAGTTTCAATAAGCTTTGGTGGGTATGTTAATTCAAGCAGCATTTACACTTAAACCATTTTACATTTCATTGTATAATGAAGCATGAAAGTATTTTGAACTTCTATCTAACTTTAGTAAGCAAGTAAAAAAATATTTTGGAAACATGGAAGAACTTGAGATCACACTCTATGGACTCAGCCTTGGTAAGCCATGAGCCACATTAGAATAGCTGAGAGGCTGTAGAAAGAACCCAAAGAATTTTTCCTGCACTCACTCACTCACCCATTCATGCATTCAGCAAACATTTATCAAGTGTCTGCCATGTACCAGGGATTGTACAAGGCAGAGAGAATGATTAATAAGATATGGTCTTTATCTTGGAGTAATTTACAAAGAAGAGTAACAGACTAGTTAAAAGAATTTAATGCCCCAAAGTAGGAAGTGCTCTAACAAACAAAATGCTGAAGGAGGATGATTACTCTTCCTGGGGCAGGTTTCACAGAAAACAGACCCATGAGCTCAGCTGGAAAGAGTTTGACAGGTCACAAGGCAGAAAGGGGGCAAAATGGGTTCCCTGAATCTTTTAGCCAAATATGTTGGGGAGATGGGAGGGGAATGGTAACCTTTTTTGTGCAAGGAGCATTGAAGGCGGGAAGGGTCTCCTGCGGCCACAAACAAAGAGGACTTGGGCTGTGGCAGCAGCTGGGCCCCTTCCTTTCATCTCTAGTCACCTGACCAGGCCAGTTGATGATAAGCCAAGATGCCCTGAGTCACTCAAAGAGAAGGACAGGTGCAAGGACTGTCATACAGCTCCGCACTCAAGCCACACTTATAAAAATGTGATTTCTCTATCAGGACACATCATTGAAACATAAATTTTATCCACAATCTTTAAAATAATTACTATTTGGGGGCTTCCCTGTTGGCTCAGTGGTAAAGAATGCACCTGCCAATGCAGGAGACACGGGTTTGATCCCTGATCCAGGAAGATCCCACATGAAACTAACAGAGCAGCTAAGTCTACACACCACAACTATCGAGCCTGTGCTCCAGAGCCTGGAAGCCCCAACTACTGAGCCCACGAGCCTACAACCCATGCTCCCCAACAAGAGAAGCCTGCACACTACAACTAGACAGCAGCCACCACTAATGAAGACCCAAACAGTCAAAAATAAACAAAATTATTTTAAAAAATAGCTACTATTTTGTTTTGCTCTATTTTGGTCCTTAGAAATTCAAAGCTTTTATTAAAGTCAAATCTAAGTTAACAAAGAGAAAAAGTTGGTAATCACGTAATGCCCTTGCTTTCAAACTAGTTCCTTCTGATTAGGGAGTGTTAGTCATTCAGTTATGTTTGACCCTTTGTGACCCCATGGACTGTACCCTACCAGGCTCCTCTGTCCATGGAATTCTCCAGGCAAGAATACCAGAGTAGGTTGCCATTCCCTTCTCCAGGGGATCTTCCCAATCCAGGGATTAAACCCAGGTCTCCCACATTGCAGGAGGATTCTTTTTCTGTCTGAGCCACCAGGGAAGCTCCCTTCTGGTCCCTAACTATAGCAGCTAAAAGTTTATTTCTGGGTGCTTGCCGAAGACAGAGAATTCATCCCTCAATTCGAACAAAGCCAGGTGCACACCCACAAGACCCAAAGCTGCCCATGCTCTCTTTGCTCAATTTCTTGGCCTGAACAAATTTCTTAGACCTTTAAACTCCCTTGTTCCAAAATTTGCAGGTGAATAGGTTGTGTCATGAAACATATTTGATGTTATCTTAGTCTGTATCTAATATTTTTGTATCACAAATATTTTTCTAGAGTTCTAAAACATAGCCCTCCAACCCTTATTTTATTCCAACTCTGATAATGTAAGAATGAATATTCATTCTTTCAACATTTAGCCAACAGTGATGCAAATGATTAGTTATCCCGCACAGACCCATTCTCTTTTTCTTCCATTTTAGATGACCATGGCACCACCCAAAGACAGCATTTTCCAGTATCCTTTGCAGCTAGGTGTGGCCATGTGACTAAGTCCATCACAATAAAATGTGCCTCGTACAAGTCACTTGTAAGTGACTTGAAATTATGTATGCCACTTACAAGTCACTTACTTTGTAGGAAATTGCTTGTCTTTCACTTTCCCTCTATTACTCTTCCTAAAAACTGAAATGTGAAGGTAACACAGCTTCAGCTATGCAGGAAAGACCTAAGGGATGTAGGGACAGCACAGTGGAGGAAACCCAGCTTGTGAATGGCTTCATGAAACTAAAGCACACCAGCAGTCTGAGCTCTTACATTTTTCTGAAAATTTACATGCAAGGGAATTAAATTTAGCCACATTTAAACCACTGTGTTTTTAAGTTGCTTTGTAACAGCAACTTAGCTAGACCATAGTTAATATAAACATTCATTCAATGTCCATTGAGCATTTACTATATGACAAGAACAGTATGCTGAGGAAACATAAAGTAATGAATGGACAGAAAAGCTCTCTGGGCATAGGTCGCCATGGTCTAGAAGAAGAGACATATATGTATGTGTGTGTGTGTGTGTGTGTGTGTGTGTGTGGGTATCCATGGGGTTGCAAAGAGTTAGATATGACTGAGACTAACACTAACTAAATATAGGTATTTATATATATAAATATATTTTTATTTTATTTAAATGGGTTTCCCTGGTGGCTCAGACAGTAAAGAATCTGCCTGCAATGCAGAACACCTGGGTTCAATCCCTGGATCAGGAAGATTCTCTGGAGAAGGGAGTGGCAACCCATTCCAGTGCGCAGAGGAGCCTGGTAGGCTACAGTCCATGGGATCGCAAAGAGTCAGACACAACTGAGTGCCTAACACTTTCACTTTCATATATATTAAACATAAATATATTTTTATTTATATATCTATTATATATATATATATATTTTAGCTAAGGCCTCAAGATCTTAGGAAAAAAGGAGACAACCTTGATTCCAGGTTGCAAGTCCCTGAGACAAGAAAGAGATTGGCTCTTTGTACAGAATTCAAGGCAAGTGAACAATGTGAGTAGTGTGGCATTAGAAGGAAAGGTTTTTCTAAAGAGATACCCACATATATGTATTGCTGCATAGATATATTAAATTATCTTGCTTTTAAAGTTGTTCCTAACTCTATGTTCTTTTTTATTTATTTTTTTTATGTTCTTTTTTAAAAGCAGTTTTTTTTTTAAACTTCCTCTAGTCACTCACATATTCCAGCACTGGGTCACCTTGAAACCATAAGAATCCTGTCTTACTTGGTAGCATCCCTAGATTCTACCTATAGAATTTTCCCCAAATTAAATTCTCTTTTTCCTAAGCACACAACTTAACCAGGATCCGTTCCATCTATCTCATCCTTCGTTTTCATCCTTTCTAACTCACAAAACCCTAAAAGCCCCAAGTTTATACAATTCTGACCCTCTCCTCTTTCCATTCCCTTGGTTGTCACAGACAAATAGAAGGCATGAAGCTTATGTTGACATTTCCCCAACATCTTGTCTTCTCCGGCAAAGGTCATCATAAAACCTTAGCATTTGGCTCAAATGACACGTTGATCACAGTCCCAACCAGAAATAAAAGCTTACTCTCAAGTTACACAATTTTGGGGAGAAAAGAATGTCACCTGCAATTACTCTATAAGACTTTTACAATAAAATCCTAAAAGTTTAAATGTATAACTAAATTCTAATAAAAATATTAATTTAAAATGTTATATAACATAAATCAAGTTATATACTTCATTATGATTTGTAAACTCCTTGAAAGGAGATGGCATCTTCTCTCTAAAATTTTGCATCATCTCTGAATAAACATTTTAATCAATGAAGGAGCAGAGTCATAAGACAGGATTCAGTAGAAGGCAGCAAGAAAGAAACCAGATGACAAGAGAGCAGAAGTTCCATGTGGGAGGAGGGATGGAGGTCAGGAAGAGGTGAAGCCAGAGGAATTCCCAGAGCCAGGAAAGCAAAACCAGAGGTATTCTCAAGGGCACCTGCAACTAATAGGTACTGAATCCCTCACCTCCCATAATTATAGATGCTCAGTTAGAGACTACATGGGGTGCCTTTGTGTCATTCTCAAATAGGAAAGAAAAAATTAGAGGATGGGAAAGAGGAAAGGTAAGAAAAAGAACAATGGGATGAGTCAAGCAAGTCAGGAGAAAGAGTATATACAATATTATTAAGAATGAGTCCTCAGGAATCAGACGGCAAAGCTGAAAAATAAGTATTATTTGATTTTCTATCTGGGTGGCCCCTCCTCTCAGTTTTTCCTTCTTTAAAACAGGATGGGGTATATCTATACCCCACAATGTTGTGGAGAGGAGTTCAGGGAGACAATCCAAGTCAAGTGCTTAGCCTAGGGCCTAGCAAAACATGAGCCATCAATACATGTCAGCTACTCTCCTACATATAGGCTTAGCCTCAGAATAACTACTCGAGGTGATAAAGATAGGAAAGCTGTAAAATAAAGTAGGAAATAAGTTCTGTTCTAAAACTCAATTAGGTAAATTTCTGTTAAAGGGCCAACTTTGGCTCTTTTCATGTACTTGTTCAGATTTCACAAGGTAAAAAGGGTATGTTAAAAGAGTCCAAAGCTGGGGAAGGAGAGAAAATGGGACTAAAAGAAGTTGCCATCTGGCCATCTTACATAGATATTCTCTAAACCATATAGTCCAACTTCCCTCCCACAATCCCAGGCCATGGATCACAATCTCCAAAAAAATTCAAAGCACCATTATTTGCTATGTCACACGGCACATTAGCCGGATTCTTCTTTATAAGCAACAGAAACCACTGGTTATTTAATTGGAAAAGGGATACATGGATAGCTCAGAAAATTGCTAGGAAGACTAGAAATCAAACTTGAAAAATGGAATATTTGGCAGCCAGAGCCAGAGCTAAACATCCACACAGCCAGTCCGGTGAGACAACTACCCTCACCACAAACCCTGATGCCACCAAGCCACTAGGCCTGACTGCTGCTGGATACAATCTCCCGTAACTTCACCATGGCTATGTTGGAAATAGGAGAGGAAATGGAGAAAGTAAGGATATGGTCTTTTCTGGCTCATAGTGAAAAATTCCCTAAACATAAAAGGTTCACATGCTGGCCAATCCTACTCAAAAAAAAAAAAAAAAAAAGGGAGGAGGGGGAAGAAGGAAAATGAAGAAAAATATCTTATATAATAAGTAATGATACTTTCATTGTTTTACCTAAACATCAAATAAAAATTATACCACATAAACACAGATGTTTATGATATAATAAGGGAAAAACTGGACTTCCCTGATAGCTCAGTTGGTAAAGAATCCACCTGCAATGCAGGAGACCTGGGTTTGATCCCTAGGTTGGGAAGATTCCCTGGAGAAGGGAATACCCACTCCAATATTCTGGCCTGGAGAATTCCATGGGGTTGCAAAGAGTCGGACATGACTGAGTGACTTTCATGTCACTTCACTTCAAGAGAGGGAAAAGCAGAATTCAAAACTGTGACACACAATAATTGTCTTTAAGTAAAGTATGTGGTATGCTTAGTCGCTCAGCCGTGTCCAACTCTTTGCGGCCCTTTGGACCACCAGGCTCCTCTGCCCATGGGGATTCTCCAGGCAAGAATACTGGAGTGGGTTGCCATGCCCTCCTCCAGGGGATCTTCCCAACCCGGGGATTGAACCCAGGTCTCCTGCACTGCAGGTGGGTCCTTTACTGTCTGAGCCACCAGGATAGCCCAAGTAAAGTATGGATGAGGTCAAACACTGAACTACAGAAAAAAGCTATATTTGGAGGAATGTGATGGTAACTGGGTTATTTTCTTTATTAACAATCGTATCTGTATGCTGTTATAGAACCATGCTATTTCTTTACTAGGCTATGAGTATTACAAGCAAATCATTGTTTTTCTGAGAGCTTTAATTCTATCAGGAATAAAATCCCAAATAGAAAATTAACTTTTCTCTAAGCATGTGCATAATTATATATTTTTAACAGAACTAAGATCATTCATAGTGTACATATAGGCTTATAACAATCTGACACTAGGCTTCTAAAATATAAACATCTTAAATCTGAAACTAATTTCAAGGTTAGTCTTAATTACATTATTACTGTCACATATGAGAGTAATATGAGGCTTCAACACATGAGAATTAAATACATGGGCTGTAAATTTCAACTTTACTGACCACTCACTACATAGTGGTGAGAAACTTGAAGAACTTCTCTAAGCTTCAGCTTCTTGATCTGTGTGAGCGTTAGTCACTCAGTCATGTCCCACTCTTTGCAACATCATGACTGTAGCCTGACAGGATCCTCTGTCCATGGAATTCTCCAGGCAAGAATATGGGAGTGGGTTGCCATTGCCTTCTCCAGCAGATCTTCCCAACCCAGAGATTGAACCCTGGTCTCCTGCATTGCAGACAAATTCTTTACCATCTGAGCAACGAGGAAAGCCTGTTCTTTATCTGTAAATGGGGATAATAAAACTGATATCATGATGGCCAATAAAGGCATGAAAAGACGCTCAACAAAGAGAAAGATGATAATCATAGAAAAATGTAGATCAAAACTACAAAGAAGCATCACCTCACACCAGTCAGTAGGTATATATATATACCTACAAACAATAAATGCTGAAGAGGACATGTATAAAAGGTAACCCTCTTGCACTGATGGTGGGAATGTAAATTGATACAGCCACTATGCAGAACATATGGTGATTCCTTTAAAAACTAGGAATAAAACTACCACATGACCCAGCAATCCCACTACTGGGTATATACCCTGAAAAAAGGATAACTGAAAAAGGAACATATACCCCAATGTTTATAGCAGCACTATTTACAATAGCTAAGACATGGAGGCAACCTAGATATTCATCAACAGATAAATGTACAAAGAAGATATGGTACATATATACAGCAGAATATTACTCAGCTATAAAAAAGAACAAAAATTTGTCAGTCCTAGTGAGGTAGAGCCTGTTATACAGAGGGAAGTCAGAAAGGGAAAAACAAATACAGTATATTAATGCATATATATAGAATCTAGAAAATGGTATTGATGAACATATTTACAGGGAAGGAATGGAGATGCAGGTACAGAGAATGGATTTGTGGACACAATTAGGGAAAGAAAGAGTGGGGCGAATGAAGAAAGTAGCCTTGATATATATACCATGTGTAAACTAGACAGCTGGAGAGAAGTTGCTATATAACACAGGGAGCCCAGCCTGGCACCCCATGATGACCTAGAGGGGTGGGATGGAGGGAGGAGAGGGAGAGGAGGGAGGCTCAAGAGGGAGGGAATATATGTATAATTACTGCTGATTTGCACTGTTGTACAGCAGGAACCAACACAACATTGTAAAGCAATTCTTCTCCAATTAAAAAGAAATTTAAAAAACCCACATCACAAGGCTGTTATAAAGACTAACTTAGATATAATACAAATAAAATTCTTAGCTCAGCATCTGGTACTAAGAAAACGAATAATAAATATTAACATAAAAAGAATAAGTTGTCACAACTTGCTAAAGTCTGGATCTCTCTCATAGTAGGAGTGTATATATATATTAATAAGATAATGAATTGCAAATAAAGTCCTTATGGTTCACAGGAACCAGAATGCTCTCAACTTCCATGGTGCCTGAATCAGGGAACAACCAAGGAGTTAACGTGCCGTCTGAGTGGCTTGGGCAGGGCAATTAAGAAGCCTGATCTTTTCTTGATTTTGTCTCTGTTTCAATAAAAAAATTTCTGAAATGGAAAAAATAAAATGGATCAGCCAGTTCTTTATCCATGGGATAGGAAGGATCTGATCCTACACCTTTTGTGTAGGATTCTAGGAAGTAAGTAGGAAGGAAGAAACCCTCTGGCCATATATCTAGTTATCCAAGCCTACTTATTCTTAATAACTTTTAGATCTTCAGCAATTAATTATTATTGAAATTAATTATAATTACAATACTTAACATAGTAATCATTAATGTTATTAAATATATCTAGCTTGAGATTAACTTTTGCCTGCCAGTTTTAATACCCACTTAAGTATATATTAAAGATATATGCAAATTTTTTTCTTACCACTAGCACTGTTAGCACCCTTCTGGGCCTTGGGTTCTTCACCTGAAAGTGGAAAAACCAAGTTAGATGTCTTCTAATGTCTCTTCTTACCTTATATTCTATGATTCAAAACTAAATAACATCAGTAATATTGTAATGTTTGTAATTATGCCAAGCCCTTGCTCACTTATCTAAGTTAGAAAAGTAAGAGGAAGTAAATTGTAGCAAATGTAGCGCTTTTCTACATATAACTCAGCCCGACTTCATGCAAATTTAGTTCTGAGAATAACGGCTTCTAAAGATTGGCACTCTTTAGGCTTCATAATAGGCAATGGCACCCCACTCCAGTACTCCTGCCTGGAAAATCCCATGGACGGAGGAGCCTGGTGGGCTGCAGTCCATAGGGTCACTGAGGGTCGGACACAACTGAGCGACTTCACTTTCACTTTTCACTTTCATGCATTGGAGAAGGAAATGGCAACCCACTCCAGTGTTCTTGCCTGGAGAATCCCAGGGATGGGGGAGCCTGGTGGGCTGCCATCTGTGGGGTCACACAGAGTCAGACACGACTGAAGTGACTTAGCAGCAGCATCAGGCTTCATAATATATGCCTCTAAGTGCTTGTTGAATCTGGTTCCTCTTGTTATTCTCAGTCAGCAAGTGTTAAGTGGTAAGATAACAGGAGGAGTAACCCCTATGGGTGAGGATGAATTATCCTTTTCCTTTTTTCTTTAATGCAAATTGTGACTGGATTTTCGGTATATAAAATAAACAAATGGAAACTGGGGTGTGGGATATCATGCATTCAAATGTTTCCAGCTAGCTTTCATAGAGACAGTACATCTATAATTTACATTAAATATTTTGAATTTCGTCCACATGTTAGGCATGCCACAGACATAATTTGTGAATATAAGTGGTATCTTTCCTTGCAAATAATTTCCTTAACCAATTACTGTAAGATATGAAAAAAAAAATCTTTTATTCTTAAATCAATCCTCCCACTGACTGAATTGTTAAAATTTGACCTCTCTTTAGCTTTGCTTTCATTCAAATATTTGCCATTTGGTAATTTTCCCAAGAATGTACAGCCACAGTTTGCATATACATCTGATATTAAAGTTTATGCCTTCTCCGTCTAATTCTTTACCAGTGAGCAATCATCCATGCTAGTACCTGTATCAAACACTGATAATCTGATAACTCTTTGTAGAGGACTTACGTGGTTAGCTATCTGGAGAAACAATACAACAAAATGAATAAGAATTTAGGCTCTGGATTCACTGGACAAGTCACTTAACATCTTAGAATTCTCCATTTTCTTATCTGAAAATCAAAATAATAAAATACTTCCTTCTCGGGGCTGATTAAGTGAATTACTGTCTGTAAAGTATTTGACATAGGACCTGGCTCAGGGTAACCCCAAATAAACACCAGATTTACAAAAATCTGAAAAATCACATAAATTTTAGAGAATAACTTAAAAGTCAACAAAAGCATACATCTTATTTTCTAATTTAAGAATCTCAAAGCACAGAAACATTAAGTATCCTACCTAACCCTATACTGTGAAGGAGGAAAGAGTAAACACAGGTGTCTTGAATTCCAGTCCAGAGCACTTTCCGAAGAGACTATTTCATCATTATTAAACGTCAAGAGCCCTGCCCTCAGGAAGCATAAGATCTCTTAGGGGGAGTCAAGACTAACATACAACTCTGGTTAGTTGTTCTATAACAAAAGATGGAGTACTGAGGTACTCAGCTGAAAGAGTGTGAAGTAGTTCAGGGAACCATCTAGAAAGAAATGAGACCAGAAGCAAGGCGGGGTTTGACTCTACAACTTAATGAGAAGACGACGTTTGAGAACCAAGGATGTTTCCCTGAGCAGAGAAGTACTTGTCTTTCTAGGAACATTCACTACTGAGGAACTATTTAGAAACTCATCACACCTGCAAACCCCCACCTCTACCCTCAAAGCATCTGAATTGAACCAGAAGGGGAATTAATATATTACTCAAATACAAGACAGGCCGGGAGTAAAGTCTCCCTCCGCTTTCAAATAAAAAAGGTGAAGCCTAGGCTTCCGATCTGGGTTTCTTCTCCTCGGGGAGAACGTCCTGTCCAGCACCCCAGGTGAGTTCGCGGGCGGGACACAAGGCCCTCACCTAGGCCGCGAGGAGTTAAGCGGCCGCCTGCGGCATCGTAGGCCGCAGCTCAGCCCCTGGGACTCGCTCCCAGGAGCCCAGACGCAGGGGTGCTGGCTGGGAAAGAAGGAGGAGACTGGAGGCGAGATGGTCCCTAGAGGCACTGCGAGGCTCTCGGCCGCCGCAGCGGACGCGCCCCGACTCCCGCGGCGTTCACTGTCAACCCAGCGCGCGCTCGGCCGGGATCGGCAGCGCCCGCACACCCAGAGACCCGGCTGCTGCTGCCTCCTGATCCGCGTGGGTCCCGCGAGGGCGCGAAAGGCAGCCGCGGCGTTCGCTCCGAATCTCAGAGCGAGAAGGCAGGGAAGCCCAGGGGGGAAGTAGTAGTAGCCGTGACGTCTGGGCTCTCTCCACCAGCGGAGACCGGACGGCAACCCCCACCTCCCCGGCGGACGGCAACTCCCACCTGCCCGTCCTCAGCCAACCCGGTCCCCGGAGGCCAGGTCTCTGCGCCCGCGATGCTCTCCCAAAGGTTCAGGCAGCTGCTCCCTGTGAGCCCTGAAGCAAGGACCTCATTTGCTCCTCAGAATGGAAAATTCCTGTCCAAGAAGATTGCTGACGTTGGGTGGGAGCGAGGGAAGGGTCCCTGCCATCTTAAGTCATTGCTTTCTGCCTTTACGTTATGGGTCTGGGCGATTTTTCTTTTAAAAGGCAGCAGCTCGTAATTTGTGAAATGTCCAGCGCGGCTAAAATGTTTCCCGACTTAAAAAGAAAAAAAAATTCAATAATTTTTCCTTTATTTTCTGTTGCAAACAGTTGCTTAGTGCTTAGGAAAAAAAAAAAAAAAAAAAACCTAAAAACCAAATAACCACCCAAACCTAAAAGGAAAACGTAAAACAATCTGATTTCTATTGATTAGCCCTGTGACTAGACGTTTGACAAAGACATTTTTAACAAGAAAAATATAATGGAATGTTTCAAAATGGAGACATTTTAGATGTGTCTGAAAATGTTAAAAAAAATTGGTCTTTTCATTTATTTGAAATAAGCTAAAAACACAATCTCTAGACTATTTTGCCTGATATAACGGACCATAGGCTAGAGTCTGCCGAGCAGCTTTGCTTGATTGATATTTGGTTTTCTGTTCTGCAACCCGAAAGGCAGCTATATTGGATAATTGGCTTTATTTAAAATAAGGCTCTAAAATGCTAGGGATTCCAGTTCAGTTCTTCAAACACTGACAGGCATAGATGTCTCTTTGGGCAGCAAGTTCTGCTGAGATCAGAAGGACCCCACTGATGAAGGAAAGCGAGGCATGTTGTGATGCAAGGAAACCTGATGTTAATTGTTTGGTCTTAGAGTGTGTGCTTGTGTGTGTGTATCTGTGTCTGAGTTTTAGGTTCATGAGTGAGTCTCAGAGAAAATTAAGAAATCTGGACCAGAACCATTTAGGAGGATATGCTGTGCCACAAAACAAACAGACAAAGAGTCAGGGTTAAGACACCCCCTGGAATGTTCCTGCATCTCTAAGCCCTTTGGAGTGATACCTCTTGCAATTTAAGGGAGGTTGAACTTGGGTTCAGGCAACTCCTCTTTCATTTACTCTTCCCTAGTATAGATTTAAAAACAACAAAAATATATGTATGTTGAACATTGCCTGCTCTACCTCTATTTTTCTATTTTAAGAACACATGTGTTTAACAGCAAGTAGCCCAACATTTTGTTCAAACAAGCGGGCAAAAACATTCCATCTGCCATACTGGGAGATTTGTTTCAAAGATTCTGTTATCCTGATGGCCTCAAAATAAAAAAACTTGACTGTGTGTGGTTAATAAGCCAGAAGTAAAAAAAAATTAAACAATATCCAGCCTGAAACTAATCATATTGAATAAAATAGGAAGAAACAAAATTAGGCATTTAGAATTCAGAGCACTGACCTCAGGTGCTAAGCCACTCTGGTTTTCATTTGGGAAGTAAGAATATTGATATTATGGGCTCTGTGGCAAATCAATACACCTTTGGGTGATTTATCTCTCTGATTCATAAAATGGGAGTTTGGGTGGATGGATTTCTTTCTGTTCTGGTCACCTAGGTACGAGAATTCCTAAGACAGAACTTCTAGGTGCTCTCAGAAACGCAGGCAAAAAGGTGATTATTTATAGCAGAGGGTCACCGAAGTTAACTGTCTAGTGAGTAACTTATCTGATAGGGGCATGCTAACTCATGTTCTTGTGTGTATTGAAAAACCATAGCATTTCTGAGAGAGGTATTGTTCAGTCCCAGCCAATATAAACAAAGATACTGTTCATGTACCAATTTCAAAATTTTAAAACAGAAGTGTTGCCTGTCATTCAAAATAGTAAATTAAAGACTCAGACTCCTACTCAGACTTCAACTGCAAGGATGATTATTCTTTAGGAAGAAACACAAACTGCAGTGACCGTTTTTCTTCACAGACGTGCTCAGCCATTAGAAAAGCTTAATAAATCCCTATTTAGTATGCATTTATGCAGTGATTACATGAACTTCGACCTCTGAAGAGCTGTAGCAATTAGCTTCAGTGTCCAGCATCTTCTCCCACCATTCCCCACTGGGTTCCTTGGGTCTTCCTTTCTCATCTCAGCAGTTTGTGTGCTAGGAAACATACAGTATTAAAGTTGACTTTCCACCTGAGGTATTTGCTTCTGCTCAAGTCACTTCCCCCTCTGCTCCCCCTACTCCTGTCTAAACAGCCATCTCAGATGGATATTGGGGCTCTGATCGTTGATATTACTCAAACGCAAATGGATTTCAATTCAATCTTGCCCTGTACTTTCGCAAAGAAGATAAACTCTAATGGCCCAAAGAGTTTCATTTCATAGCTCGTGGCATCTGAAATAAATCGGATCTCTTCTGTCAGGCTAATTTAACATTTTTTAAATATTCAATGTAATTTATTTTAAGTCAAATGAAAGCTAGTGGCTTGGCAGAAAGCTAGAGGTGGCAGGAGGGCCGCTGAAAAGCCCCTCTCCATGCGCTGCTCCCCCCACCCCCCGCCAAAAAAAAAAAGCCAGGAAGGCAGAGGAAAGTGTTTTAAGTTTCTAGTAAACACCGTTTAGCAAAAGAATAATAGGAAAGTTATCCCTTTCTCAAAGAGGGATGGAACTATAATTGTTGCCTTTAGCGGAGAGCTCAGATAAACCGCTGGGACTCATTCTAAAGTGACCCATCACTGCATTCATCTCTTCTTGAACTTTCGGTGAACCTGAGATTAAACAGGGGTGAGCAGCTAAGCAGTTTGTTGTTAGCAGCCTTTTCAACAACCCTTTCAGACTGAGTAAATATTGATCGGTTTGAATCTGATTGCCCCAGAGGAAAACACCAGGGCATCTGAATAGCCTCCAAAAGTAAACTTTCAAAGGTGAAGCCGAGAACAGACTTCAGAGTCACAGCACAATTTCAACTCAGTCCCATTTGAGGACACCCTGAATTTCTACAGTACTTTGAATGAAGGTGAGAGAAGAGAGGAAAAGCATTTGAAAAGTGGAATTTTCTACTGCATTTAGCCCAAGTCCCTAATTGAGACTCTTGTCCTTTTAAAATTTATCAGTAAAATGTTATTTTGTATTTTCTATCCTCTGTCATTTCAGTTACCATGGCTGTCATTTTTTCAAAGAGCTAACTGTGCTCTTCAGAGACCTAAACAGAAAAAGAGAGACCTTGAAATAAGATGTGTTAAGCGCCTTTGACTTAATCGATAGGGACAACTAAAAAGATACAAATGTTTCCTCGTTGAAAGGTATATTAATGCTTCCTAAATGCATTGCTTGTTAACTGATTTATTCCATGACCTAGAGAAAGCTTGGGATGTTTTACCATAATTCATTGTTCTCCTCTCAGCTACATTAAAACAAACCAGCACCTTGAAGATTGGAATCTCTGGGATTCCAGTGGGTCGGCTCTGCTTTTAGATATTGAAATCTCGGCAGTGGCATGCAAATGACACTTTAACACATTAAAGTATTTCAAAACCAGCCATCTGTTTTGCTGTGTGGTCTTATACTAATAAACAAAAGATACTGTATATGGCCAGGCGGGAAATGAAAGAAAGAGTTGACTGACTTTGAAGTTCTCTTCCATCCACTTGAGTCTTTTAGAAGCAACCCCCAAACCCAGGAGCGGGCGGTGGGGGGGCTGCCGGGTATCGGGTGCTCTTGATATGGCCGCGGCAACCGTGCCTGCAGAGTCCAGGCTTGCTCCCTTTGACAGGGAACTACAGGAAATCTCGAGGATGCTCTAGGAGGCCTGCATATTATAAGCTTTTGTAGGATTTCTCCCCTCCCACCCTGAACCCCAACTCATCCTTTGTAAAACACCCTTCGGCAAGGATGTCGTATGTCTGTATTTGTTTGTGATGCTGTAAAATTTCTGCTCTGCTCTTGGGGCTAAATTACAGCCTCCAAAACTGTGTGAAAGTAAAGGGAACGTGGTAACAGGTCTGGGAGCAGGGTCACTTAGAACTCTTTGCAGGCTTCCTCTATTTGAGAGCAGCAGATACAAGTGTTGGTCAGAAGCAACTTGAATATTGACCAACTTCAGGGCAGCTTCCACAAGTTCACCTGGAAGAACCTGTTGAACCTAGAGAAAATTAAATTTTTTTTTCTGAGTTATATGGCATGAAATTAGAGCGATAGACCCTTTAAAGCCATGAGGGCTGTGAAATCAAAGCTGAATCTGATGGGAATGAGATGTGTAACCCAGAAGGAATTGGGAGCAGGGGTTTAAAAAGTGACAGGAAGGAGTGGATATTGACAGGAGGAACTGGAAGAGGGATGCGGGGTTTACTCAGTACAGACCACACTGAGTTTAAACAGTGGAATATTTTGGCACACTGACAGCCCAAAAAGAAGGAAGAGGGGTGGGGTGGGGACCTCATCCACAAACAGCTTTATACTGGAGCTAATTAAATGTGAATCTCTTGGTTCACTGATGTGAGGAAAGACTGACTGAAGAGTTTCAGCTTTTGAAGGAGATTCTGTTTATATATATGTCAACATTGAGTTGGAGGTGAAAAGGTTAGCACTTGACCCAGGAAGTATCCATGTTTGTTTCAAAAATAGATCTGCTTCATAAATTTCTTCACCATTCTTTTTTTTTTTCCATGATAAACTTGATTATAATATAGCAACTGCTGCTCTTTTAGACAAAACCAACCTATTCCATAGACAGTGTTAGGTGCAATTACACTCATAGGGGAAGCTTCAGCTACATGATGAAAAGCTTTTACTTTTTTTCCAAGAAAAGGCCCACCTCTTTGAAAATATACACCACCACGCTTCTCCCTTTCCCCACATGAAATGAGCCAACTTTGGAGAAACCAGCAAATTGCAGCCATGCTGAAGCATATCTCAAACTTGAATATATTTATTACAGACATCTTAAGACCCGTAAACTCTGCTCTGGATCACACCACCCCAGGATACCAGAGCTGTTCATGATTGTACAGGAAATGGGAAATATCACAAAAGGATAACTGATAGAACTCAGTGTGGTACTTCAGGGACACCAAAACATTGTGCGACATGCAAAAGACTATTCACGAATCACACAAAATATACATTCATTGTGCCATCCATCACATTAACAATTGAGCTGAAAATACATCATATCCAGCTAAGATAACTGTGGAAGGAAGAAGCTGGTTTGAATAATACTTTTAGGTCCCAGATAACCCAGCACAAATTTTAAATAGAGTGTGGCCAGAGAAACAAGAAAGGGTTGGGGATGGGGAGATATTTAGCCCAGGAAGCAAGGTTTCTGACCCCTGTATTCTGCAGGCCTTCTTAACTCACTGAAAGAACAAACTGAGACTACCCTCTGAGGCATCTGATTGATTTCAAGTGAGAACTTTTATTCTTTAACCTATAAGCACATACAAAGTTGTACCAGCTTTGAGAGTTTGCCCACCCTGTTTTAATCTAAACATTAATCTAAACATTTCTAGAAAATCTGTATAAAGATAAATCTTTCAGGACAAAGTATTTACAACCAGCAAACTCACGCACATGGAATTAAATTAAATTAAGGGATGAATTAATTGTGTAAACACGCTCATAGAGAATGTCTTCCTCATGAGCTCTTGGACTCTCCTCTCTCTCCAGCCTACTTTCAGGGCAAAGTAGGAGAGAACTGTAAATATACAGACAGATAAAAGATGAGAGGCCTGCCTCTGATATATTTCTGCTGGCAAAGGAGACTATTTTCCAAAGGGCATCTGAAAGGAGCAGTAGGTTCAGTCGAAATCTCCTAAAAGTAGGGGTGTTAGGGGCCATCAGAAAATTGATGCTGGCGCTCAAGCTGCATTAGGGAGCTAACAACCCTTTTCCCCCACCCCCACATCAAGTCTCTCATCTAGAATTCTCTGGAAACACATTATCCCCAGCCAGGAGTTCCCCAGATAGGATCAGAAAGGCAGAGAGAGATTGTAAATGGAAAGGAAGATAAGCTAAGAATGTGCTTTGGGTAAGAAGTCCCAGCATGAGAAGTAGCCCTGGCTGCTGAGTGGGGCTGGGGCAGCCTCAGTGGGAGGTAGGTAGAGTGTCTGAGGTAGAAGAACCCGGGGAAGGAACGCAGGGTGAGGAGCTGGACTTCTCTGAGGATTCCTCAGCCTTCTCCTCGCTTCCCGTCGGAGTGGCTGGAGAGATGGGCAACAGACCCTCCTTCTCTCGTTTCTTCTGCTTCATTCGGCGGTTCTGGAACCAGATCTTCACCTGGGTCTCATTGAGCTGCAGGGACGCGGCAATTTCCACCCTGCGGGCGCGTGTCAGGTACTTGTTAAAGTGAAACTCCTTCTCCAGCTCCGTGAGCTGCTTAGTGGTGAAGTTGGTGCGCACCGCATTGGGCTGACCCACGTAGCCATACTCTCCAATTTTCCCTGGGGGCAATGAGAGGAAAAGGTAAAAATGTTTATAATCATATCAGATTCCCTACACGCTCCAGAGCAACCTTCAGGTAAAGGGGAGAATCAAGACTTTCTCAGCCTAATCCGGGCTTGGGAGGGTGAGTGATGAGGTGTAAGGTGTTGATCTGAAGTCAGCCATTAGCATGGTCAGACCATGATTAATGGAGCCTGGAGATATTAACAGAATGCTCTCCACACACACACACACCTACCCACTTCCTAAACCTCTAACATTCAGCCCCTTTGGAAACACAACAGTCCCAGATGCTTCTCTGCCCCCAAAGCACCTGAGGAATCTCTCCACACCCTATAACAGAAGTGGGAGGCAAGAACTTTTCTTAAGAAGAAAAAAAAAAAAAAAACATGATTAATTTTCCTTGGAAACTAAGCATACCAGCTCCTTCCAGAATCATAAAGGAGCATTCATGGAATGGCAAGACTGACCTGTTTTGGGAGGGTTTCTTTTGACTTTCATCCAGTCAAAGGTCTGTGCTGGAGAAGAGGTCTCTGACGCAGGGGAGCGACAGGCTTCTTGGTGGCTGGCGTGGAGAGGGGACAAGGAGTTATTATACGTGGCCAGGGCCAGGCTCTGGTGCTCTTGTCCATATGAGTGGTGAATGTACTGAGGCGAGCCCACCGCGCCCCCGGCATAACCCTGGTGGTGGTGCTGATGCTGGACCATGGGAGATGAGAGGTTTCCAGAGTAAACAGCGGGAGCGCACGAGGGGTACCCACCACTTACTTCTGCTTCCTGATTTAACGTGTAGGGGCTGTAAGGCGCGCCGAAGTTCTGCGCGCCGTAGCTTGGACCACAACTCGAGTGGGAGTAGGACACTCCCAGGTTCCCAGAAGTCTGATAGGTTGTCGGCTGGGGGTGGTGATGGTGGTGGTGGTGGTGGTGGGGCGGGCTGATCTGCACCCCCCTGCCCACTAGGAAGCGGTCGTCGCTGCCACAGCTGTTGGCACTGACCGCGCACGACTGGAAAGTTGTAATTCCGTGGTCGGAGGGGTAGGCTCGCGCTGAGCAGGTCCCCGAGTCGCCACCGCTGAGGATGGGGTATTCCAGGAAGGAGCTCATTCTTGCATTGTCCATCTGTCACTGAGTGACCGGGTCCTGCGAAGTCCTGGGTGACCGTGCCAACTTTCTCACTTCCTCCATGGGGCCCGAGAAGAAAAATGATATGAATGTACAGTGCGCAAGAGGGGGGGCGGGAGGGCGGAGGGCGCTACGGGAGGGGCACGTGATTCTATCAGCCAATGGCGGAGCCTCCTGAGAAAGTTTGTTGGCTCCTGCAGTGATGGATCACCGTTTCAGTGGCATTTAAATCCCCGGCGCTCCCCAGTCTAGGTGACGCGCAGTCGCCCCCCCAGGCAGCCTGGGCGGCAGCAGCAGCTGCGACGGCCGCAGGGGCAGAAGCGGCGCGCTAAGGCGAAGGGGAGCAGAGGCTGCTTTCTGCGCGCACCGACTCCGATCGCCCTCCCCCCTCCGGGAGGTGGGGGCTGGAAGGCATCCCCCGTCACCGCCCCCCTCCCCACCGCGCCCAGAAAGATGAATTGGCAAAAGGTGAGACGCACGAAGGGCTCCGCGGTCTCTCGGGCTGGGAATCAGTGGGGAGGAGGAGCTCGCTGGGCGGCCACTAGCACACTGGCCGAGCCCGGAAAGCCAGGAACTGAAAGGGTCGCTTTCCGGGCTCTTTCCCTTCCGTCCCTCCTATGGTGCCTTGAAGAGGACCGAGAACGGTGGCGTAGGACATCGTTAGGCCACCAGGTCTCTAAAGTCGGGATGGAGAGGGAAGTACGCAGAGGGCTGGTTCGGAGGAACCCGAGTGGGCGTGGAGGGAACGAGGGCAAGAAAGGAAACTTCCCTTCCTCAAGGAGAGTCCTGAAGCCTCCTTTCCTCCCCCCCCCCCCCCCCCCCCACCCCCCCCCCCCACCCCCCCCCCCCCCCCCCCCCGCCACACACACACACCTCCCCATCCTCCCCACCCTCTGGCTATTAGTGTGGCAACCGGGAGTTTCTGTAATTCGACGCCCGGGAGAGAGGGTGAGCCTTCTGAGCTAGGCTTGCTGGCCAAGGCTAGGGGTGGCCCGGCTCTTCGCCCTCCCTCCCTCCTCGCTCTCCGCCCCTTTCTCCTCCCCACTTAGCTTTGCTCCGGGAGCTCTACGGGGAGCAACTCCGCCGCTGGATTTTGAGGGGTAGGAGGAGGGGCGAGAGAGATGACGATAGCGGACGTGGCCAGAGTGGGGGCCGGGCCCTGCGCTGCAGGCCATCTGCCGGCTCCCTAGGAACAGGGAGCCTGCAGGCTCCCACCCGGGCCTCAGAGGGTGAGACCACAGCTCCGGCGAAGTACGATGAACTCCTCTTCCCCACCCCCACCCACCCCTGCAAGGTTTCTTGTTTTCTGGAGGGGGACGTTAGAAGTGGTATAGCCTCTTTTATCTACACCCTCCCATTCAAGTGGGGGTGGGAGCTGGCAGGTGGGAGGGGCGGGGGACAGATGGCTGATGGTGGACAGGACATTCTCTTCTTCCCCAGCAACACCTCCTCCCTTTTGTAACTGACTGTGTAGTTCCTTGTGTAAACCTGCAAGTCTACCCCTAGAGAGACACGTGCAAATCTGAGCATCATCCCAGGACAGCGATCCTGTTCTCCATCACCTTCCTCTTACCCCGATGCCCATAGGGTCGTTAATTGCTCTTTACTATTAGGCCTCGTGTCAGCCTTTGGCTTGTAGAGAGAAAAGGCGAAACAGAGGCTAAGAATTGATGCATTCTTAGGTAAAAGAAGTCCAGACATCATACAAGAATTTTGCAGCCAATGCTGTACAGATTTGACTCTGACCATGTTTACCACATGGGGATCCAACGGATCAAATTTATCTGATTGTGTGTGGCTTTGGGGTTCCCACTCCCCTCCAGCTTTCCCTTCCAGGTTAAAAAAAGGAAGTTTTGCTTGAGGCAGGCACATTTCAGAGGTGTTAGCCTTTCAGGTTTCTGTGTCCTGTTCTCTACCTATACAAGTTCCCTCCTAATCTGTCTCCCCAAGAGGGAAAACGGACAGACATTTGACTGTGGATTCCCTCAGAAGCGAGGGCACATTTTTTCCTAAACATTTCCTTTTAAAAGGTATGTTCCTGTGACCTATCCCCAATCACAGTTAAGAGGGAGGCCTGGAAAGGTCACTCCTGCGCCCCACCCCCCATTTCAGCACCTGGAGAACCTCATCTTGGAGGAGGGAAAAGGCAAGGAGGCCCTCCTGGAGGTGGCTTCCTTGGGAGTGCCAGGCGTCCAGCCAAGGGGGAGAGAAGGGGCTCTTGGGAGGAAGGAGACAGGACAGGACATTAGGGGGTCCAGGCTGGCTTTGCGGACGACCTGCTCTTCCAGCCGAAGCTCGTCGGTAGGTTCTGGCCCTTGCCTCACTCCTGTCCCTTTGTTGGCTTCCTCGGCCCGGGTCTGCACGACTCCCTCCGCCGCAGGGCTCACACCACAAAGTCACTCCAGTCTGCAACCTCTCTCTTTCCTCTGCTAGTTCTGGGCCTCTGAGCTCCTCTCCCTCCACCTCTCTTCCTCCCTCCGGGCTTCTTTTCGCGGTCTTCGTGGGGGAATGTTTTTCTTAGGATCACACATAAGCTTTCGCTCGCACACAAGTACGCTGCACAGCGGCGGGCTACCGACCCGCCTCCGCGCACCGCTCCCGGCAGGCAGGCTCCCGCGGCGGAGCCGACTCCGCCCAAGCTGGTCGGCCAGAGCGCCGCTCTCCCCGTGCGGCTCACAAAGGCAGCCTCCTCTGGCCTCGAGCCCGGGGGCTTCCGTAGCGCGGTTCCTTCCCCACCCCCACGAAATCCCAGGGCTCATTCGCCAGGTAGGAGACCCGAGGTCCGTGGGGCAAGTAGGCCAGCACCCCACGACTCGAGCCAAAATCTCTTAAACCGCCCGTAAAGACTGGATGAAAGGCGAGCCCGGCCCCTTGCAAGCAGCTAGTTGGGCTCAAAGCGCCTTTCATGGTTCTACTAGAAAGGGAAGGAGCGAGGAAGAGACAAAACGCCGCCGAGGCCCGGAGCTGTTCATGGCATCCGCAGCTCAGCCAAGCTGCTGTTGTTTTAAAAGAGCAATAAAAATGAATTATGACTAAACGGCTTCTAACTTAATGCTTTCGGACGGGGATCCCCGGCAAATACGTAAGAGGATTTTTATTTGTGCATGTGTTCCTGCAATTGATCTCTTTGATGACATTCTCATTCATAGAAAGCGTTTGATTTATGAGTGGAGGATGAATCTCAAACAGCAGCGGCTTAGCCCTGGCCGCGGCCCGGCCGCCTGCTCCGCTCCGCTCCGCGCCGAGGGCAGGAGACCTGCCCGGGTCCTCACTCGCCTCCGCCGCTGCCAGGATTTAGGGGGCAAAAGGTGGGGGAAGTAGGCAGTAAACCCGTGGAGAAAGATCGCTATTTCCTCATAACTTCCAATCCTTTGCTATTAAGAGCCGGGTTCTTAAATCAACCCACCCCCCACACATGTTGCTTACACTCTGCGTTTTCTCACGGTAAGTAGCCATCAGAACAGAGCTCAGTAAGGGAAAAATAAACATGGGGAGACATAAGAAGGGAGGGGAAAAAAAAAAAAACAGAACAACCCAGTAACATCCCTAGATCACATTTTATTGATATTTCTTTTAAAGTGCTTTTTCTCTTTCTCTAGAAACTGGGTTAATCTATAACCTGGGGTGTAGAAACACTCCACTTTAAATCTCATCTTGCTAACCTGACTTCAAAGCTTTAATGATCCATTATTTGCCATGTAAACAGATTTAAGAATGAAATATTGATTTTTCTGACCCTGGAGGGAAAAAAAAAAAAGAATCCTAGAATGACTGAACCAGAGGATTGGAAAGAACCCTTTCTGAAGTGCATTTTCCAGCCAGTAACCATTGTTTTATTTTTGTTTTTCTGTTTTAGACCTGTTTGCCTGGACCCATCAACAGCTGGGAGACTAATCAACCACACTGAAAATGTTTGGGAATTTGTGGGGGAGGGGGTTGGGATGTAGATATTTGAAACAAACATATAAATAAATGAATGGTTGATAACTTAGTTATTGAACTGGAGACTGGTAGCTTGTTAAAGAAACTCCATGTTCCTCCTTGGAGTTGGAGGTTTCTGTAGGCACTTTATTTCTCCACTTTCAAAAGCTTGGGCTTGGCCCAACTCTGAGGCTGCCCAGTCCTGTTTCTATTGCCAATTTAAATCTATGGCTTGAACCTCTATGTTGAAAACCTAATCCATTCCCTTAAAAAAAAAAAAAAGCAAAACACACTTCTCAGAAGCCCTAACCCTTTTCTGGCTTTCCTTTTTGTTGCTGTTTCTGTCTGTTGAAGACTTTGAACATGCTCATTCAATAAATATATTAAAATTGGAAAAGAAAGTGGATTGTGACCAGAATTTTATTTACCAAGTTAGACTAAAAGAGGAAAAAGAAACTGTTATGAGCCTTGAGAAAGAGGGGGAGGAAAAAAATAAGAAAGCTACTTATAGCAAAGGAGAATTTATTCTACCAAAAATATGCATGACAATGCACCCTAATGTAATACAAAAATAAAAAGAAAGTGAAGATACAATTATATGATCACTTTCTTGCAGGCCTCATATATTGCTTTCAGGAAATCACATAGAGGGTTGTTGGATTAGATTTAAAACAACTAAAACTCCAAAATAGTCTGGAGAAAAGATGACTCTGAAACTGGGTCAAGGGAATCACTAAACAGAAAAATCTTCCAACATTTAAAAGAGGGAGAGGGTAAGTCAAGAAGAAAATAAAATAAAAATTAGAATAAAGGAAGGCAAAACCACCTGGTCAAAGGGGTCTTTTTTTTTTTTTTGTGATGCTTTGTTTTGCTTTAATGTTTTTAGTAATTCAGATGCTGCAAGTCAATTGTGGTGAGTGTGTCTGTAAAAAAGTCAAAGCTGTCAGCTGAAATATCTACTGGACTGTCGAGGGAACCCGGCAAACTGGGCGAGACTGCATCTGAAAGCTGCAGGCAGGAATCTGTGGAAAAAACGTTAAAGTCCTGCAAAGAGGGGACCTCGAGGGCCTCGGGACTGTCATTGTTTAGGCCAGAGCCACAGTTCTGGCCCATTGTTGACAAGCAGTTAGGAACAGTGGGTGACTGGTGCTGAAAATGTTTCAGATTTTTCTCATTGCTGGTTAAAGGCGAAACTGGGAAACTTTGGGAGTCGCCATTGTGTCCATTGGAAGCCTGCTGCTGAGAGAGGGCATTTTGCTGAAAAGTGTAACCTTCCCTCTCCAGAAGGGCCCCGGAGACGCTGAGGGCTTGCTCAAAGAGCGACTTCTCCTCCTCGTCCTCGTCCACTTTCTCAGAGTCTTCGAGGCTTTTGAATTTTCCTTCGCTGCTTTGGTTCTCTTTGCACTGGGTCTGCCTCTTGTGCTTCATCCTCCGGTTCTGAAACCACACTTTCACTTGTCTCTCAGTCAAGTCCAGCAGCGCTGCAATTTCCACCCTTCGGGGTCTGCAAAGGTACTTGTTGAAATGAAATTCTTTTTCCAGCTCTAAAAGCTGTGTGTTGGTGTAAGCAGTTCTCAGGCGCCGAGAGCCCCCGCCGCTGCCATCGGCGATTTCCAGGGATTCTGAGGAAAGGGAAACCAACAAGAGACACACGCACAGTTGGAGGTGGAGGGGTCCGAGCGGGGTTATTCCACTGGAGAATAAATATAGCAGAAAAGATCAACTGCAACAAAATGGCCGCCCCTGAATGCAGTAAAGCTTTTGTGCTGCCCTTCCTGGGAGCCTAGCCTGGGGAGACCCCATCTCTTCCACCTCCATCAGATTCCTGTCTGTAGCTCCCCCCAACCTCTCCATCCGGGAGCAAACTTTATATTAGCCACACCACAATTTATAATTAATGCATCAGCTGCTTAGCTGAGCAAGAGCGATCTATCACTCTTCATTACTGTCAAAAAGCCAAACTCTAGGACAACTAGACAAGAGGAGGTCAGTTCCAACTCAAATAAATCATCCCACATTACACAAGTTAGGGAAAGTTCCCCCACCCCCTTCTTAAAAATATATATATGTCTCATTGTGGATCCCTTGTCTCCACATCAAACCCACTCCTGAGCCCACAGGGGAAGGGAAAGCAGCCAAGCATCTCTCCCTCTCCCCTTCTCTCCCAGCCCACGCTCCCCTCCCCCATAACCGCTCTCAGGGCAACCCAGAAGGGGAAGAGGGTCCCAGGACCTGGGGCCAAGTCTTTGGACTGACCTTTGTGGCTGAGGCAGGCAGGGCCGGTGGCGGCGGCGGCCGAGGCGGGCGGCAGCACGGTTTTCTTGGCCGCCTTCTTCTCCTTCATCCAGGGGTACTCGGGCGGCTGCAGGGCGCCGGCGGGCACTGGGCTGCCGCGGCTGCCCGCGGGGCTCGGCTTGGGGCGGCCGCCAGCGCCGTGGCGAGGGTGACTGCCCGGGTTCAGGCTGGGAATGGTCTGCTCAAAAGGAGGAGGAATCAGTGTCGAGTGTGAAAGCGTCGAGGTCTTGATTGATGAACTTTGAAATGTATCAGCGACAGGGGGAAAAGATGTCAGGCACTCAGCGAGCGACGGCTGGCTATTGATAAAACCAATCTCTCGCTCAAATTCGTAATTCATGGCCTTCTCCTTGGAGCCCCCTCGGAGAAAAAGTTCCCTCTTCTGGAGGGGTTTGGGGGGGCAAGGCCCAGGAAAAAGGCGAGCGCAGAGGGGGAAAAAAAATCTATCATAGAAGATCGCTGCTGGGGTGTTTTTTTTCTAATTCACTGATTACAGCCGTATGGGGACCGCGCTACTATTAAACTATTGAATTCATGGAGACAAGGTTGAAATTGGACCGAATTGGCTGTCACATGATTGCTTCTGCCCAATGACAATTTGGGCTTTAATCAAAAGAAGCCACTGTCTGTTTGATTGATCCAAAAAAGTCGGGAAGGAACGCCTCATTGGGGGCCAGCGAGGCTTTATTTACACTTTTTTCAGGACAAAAATACATATATGTGGGTGTGGGTTGGAGATGCGTGGCAGTGCGTGAGGGCGAAGGTGCCTGCCTGCCTCCTGATCCACACGGAGGTGGTGTGTGCGCCTGGGAGTGTGTGTGAGTGTGTGAGTGCGTGCGAGTGCTGAGCCCTGCTGCCGGTCCCGCCGGTGGCCGCCCTCTGCCTCCCCCGCACACTCCGCGCATTGTTTGGGACTGTCGGGAAGACGCCTCGCACCTCACAAATCATTTAAGCACCTCAGTCTGACGCCTGCAGTCATTAACAAAGTAATCCATTAATCTTCAAAGTTTTGACACCCGAGGGCCACGCATCCCAGCCACACAAGTTCTAGTAAGGCAGGAGGAAGATGCAGAGGGAGGGGAGATGAGACGGAGTAAGGGGCGTCGGGGACAGAAAAAGAGAGGATGATTATTTAGGGGGCTCCCCCCTTTTATTTCTCTTTTCCTCCTCTGCTTTTTCTAAAACCAGTTCCTGGATCTCAGAACTGATCTGCCTCTGTTTTCCTTCCCGTCTTTCCCTCTTTACCTCTTTTTTCCCTCTTCTTCCGTCTTCCTCCTCCCTCTCCCCTCTGTCCACCTCTCCTCCCCCCACTTCCCTCAGGCCCTCACTCCCCCTCCCAAAGCCCAGCTCGTAGTCCGCGCCCCCCGGACCCCGGACCCCGGCCCATTGTTAGCCGGCTTTTCCACGACAGCTTCGCCTCTGGCTCCAGCGGGAAGCGGAAAACGGGAGGCGGCTCTCCAGGCTTCCCGACCCTCCTGCGCCATCAACTTTTCAGGAGTGGCTGGAGAAAGATAGAGGCATGTGCCAAGCGAGACAACAACCCCAGATCCATGTGCCCAAATCCCCGTAGCCAGGGCGGCGACCAGCCAAAGAAATGCCGCCCCGAGCAGGCGCGTGCGGCTCCTGGCATTCTGGGTTTCATACCCGTAGGGCTCGGGTGCGGTAAGTATTTCTGATTTCGAGGAAGTCTGTTGGAAGTTAGCAGCACGGAGGGAGAAGGCGCTTGCTTGTTCTTTTTTTCTTTTTCTTCTCCTTCCCTTCTTCTCCTCATCCTTGTCGCTCTGATGGGGCTTGTTGATCCAGATGCAGTGACTGCTCCTTGGCAGCCAGAATCGTCTCCTGAACTGTCCCGCTTCTTGGCCACCAGGGATGTTTGCACTCGGGGTCTGTTGTGGGAAACAGGACCGCGGGTAAGGGACGACCCAAGGAGGAATTATAAAGGTTCTGTTTCTCTGTTCACTGTCTTTTTTTCCAACTCGGAGACTTGAGACTGAGCGCATCTTGGACTGTGCTGGAGGGTTCAAAAGATAACACCTTTAGATACCAAACAATAACTGCAAAAATCCACCAAGGGAGAAAAGGGAAGGAGGCTGAGAGAGCAATCTGAAGGTATCTCTTTTCCCCCACACCGAGGATGATGATTCGCTTTTGCTTCTTTGAAATGGACCAAGTGATCAGACTCCCCCTGGCCGGCAGGCATCAGTGGCAGGAAAATAAATCATTCTGATGGCCAGGGAGAGAGAGATTGTTGGGAGAGAAAAATCTACGTAGAAAACAAGAAAGGCTGACCAAGCCACAAGGACAGAACTCCATCTCTGAGACTGGCATCAAAGGGGGCTTGGGTTGGAAATTAGATAGAAAGTGGCCTCCGTCATTGACTGGCCCAGAGCAATGCCTTACGGATAGAGATGCTATTTTGGAAAATGTGAGGTTTTTTCAGTTTTCTTGCTTTTATTCCAAACAAAGCTCTGAAGGAAGTCTGGGTGCGATCAATCTTGCTCACCAAAAGCCTTGACAGCTTCTGGCCCTTAAGAACACATTTCAGCTTCGAGCTCTTTCCAAGATCAAATGTGGCCGAGCAAAGAGGAGAGCAGGAAACGCAAGTAAACAAGGAAAACTAGTGTTTTAAAAGATATTTTTGGCAGCAGAGTTAGAGGGCTGCTTTTAGGAAAGGTGCTTTGCGGACTCTGGGATGGTGGCTTTAGGCATTTGCTTTTACCAGAAAATATTGAGGAGTTAAGAGGAGGGGGAATGCGGAGAAGAAGCAACGCTGCCCCCATATCGCTGAGGCTTTGTCAGGGGCTGCGTGGGTGAGAGCTTTCTGCTCGCCTCAGCGGCCTTAATTCAAATACCATCTGGAAGAACCCTCCCCCTTTTTTAAACCACTCAACACTGAAATCTTCCCCAAATCTATTACTTTAACTCAGGAGATATTTTAATACATATTTCTTTTTAATATCTAGAAAACAGGGGTTGAGATTGATATTTTTTCTCTGAAAGTCAAAATGAATGTCTTGACTGGCAAGATATGGGAAATCATATTGGAATCTCACTTTAAAAATCTGCCCTGAGGGAAGGTGGACGCGCCTCCAAACCAATTCTTCCTCAGCTAAAGGGTAGATTTTAGAAACTACAAATAGTGGTATCCCTGAAAGATTTTTTTCTCTCTGGATGGGTAGCTTTCTCTCTCTCTCTCTCTGCCTTCTCTTTCTCCCCTCCCCCCCTCCTGTATTCTCCCAGGTAATTTTACACACTTCTCTAAAATTATTACTTAACAGCAGACTCCCTTGTCTACTCAGCCTACTGTATTCATATCTGAACAAGCAAAAGGGTGGAAGCTACAGTCCTCACTGGAGAAAAGACTGGTTTTCCAACTTTGCATTTCTGAGTTGCGCCATATTTCAGCAGGGATGTTGGAGTTGGGTAGAGAGCAAAATCTACTTCTTCCATATCCTAAACTCTTTTGAAAAGAAAAAAAAAAAAATGTAACAGGAGCTCCAGGACAGATTTGGGGGAAGCACCTCTAGCAGTGAAACATCCAGCACTTTTACAGCTGCCTGGCTTTGCATCTTCCCAGTCTTTTTCTTTTTCTTTTTCTTTTTTTAAGACTTCAGGAGGTTCCCTAAAAGCAGATCCTCCAGGCCCAGTAGGTACCCCTAAAATGGCTCCATTGCCTGTTTTGAAAGCTCATCTTCAGGAGCTTCTCACGGGAAAGATAGAGGCCATGATGATGTGTATTTTGGATTGCAAACAAAATGGCGACATTTCCCATCTCTGCCTCTGAAAGATACAATCCAGGGAGATGGGGGCTATATTTCTCACATCAGATGCTCCTGATACCCAGACACAGGTGGTTCCTCACTTCCTGCTTTGGAGAGGGGAGTTGCTGATGGGGATGCAGTTCCGAGGTTTGCACTTTCTGATTTTGGTTTCTTCTCTGAGCAATTCTTTAATCTGAAGATGAAAATATTTCCCTTTCCTGTGCCTGCCTTTGCCTCTGCCAGCCAGTCAGTAGGCAGCCCTCTTTAAATCCAGCAGTAGAAATATAATGTTTAGCTCCTGTAGCATCAAATAAAATAAGTACTTGTAAAACTGCATTTTTATTAGAAAGATACCAATCTCCTCTCTCTCCTCCTCCCCTTGGGCCATAAAAGGAAAGCAGGGAGGGAAGAAGGAGAGGAAATATATCCAGAGAATGCCAAATCCTATATTCCGGGAAGAAGCCAATGTTAGGACTCATATGGAAGGACTTGAGAAGGCTCCTCGGAGTTCAGCCGTTCTTTTGCTGGAGTCGTGGGTGAACCATAGTCTTTTTCGAACCGCCCACTCCCAGGGGCGATTTTAGCTGATTCTTTCCTCTTGGCGCGGTAAGGAACAGCGAAGCGTCCGCGGAGCGTGGGGTTGCTCCTAGAAAATGCATCCTCAGCGCGGCCGGCGATTCCCCGAGTTAAGGCGTTGGCTGGTCCGCTTTGATCCGAGAAAGATCGTGGAGAAGACAGCCCTACCTTACTCCCTGGCGAGGCTGCCGGGTCACCTGTGCGCCCCCCGCCGCGTCTCAGTCAGGCCGCCTTTGTTCCTTCCGCACTCAGCACTCCGCCGCCTCTGAGTCTCGGTGGTGAGCTGGCCACGGTGGCAGCTGGGAACCGGGCAGCCCAGCGGGCTGGCAGCTCGGTGGTTCCAGAGCGGCCGCCACCAGAAGCTCCGGCTGCCTTCCCCGAGAATTCGCCGCGCTCCCGGGCGAGCCGCTTGGCCAGGCCTCACGCCGGAGCTGGAGGGCTGCCGCGGCCCGCTCCTCCAATTTGCCTCCTCAAGGACTCCATGCAGACCCTTCTCTTTGGCCAAAGAATCTCTTCTGAACACGGATATTATTCAGAATAAAAACTTTATTTTTTTGTTTTGTTTCTCAGAATGTGAGCAGCAAGGAATGTAGAACTCTCAAAACAAATCTAGCATTTTTCGCGTTTACAGATTTTTTTTTTGTTTCGCCGGATATTACAAACCTAAATCACTGTTTTCAAAAGCTGGATCCTCTCTGGTATTATTGCATCATTACCATCTTTATAAAGGAATTATATTTCCCTTTCGAATAAATTTTTTTTCTATGTACGCCAATACACCATTGAACAAAAGGCCCAAGAAACCTTCTGAACAATCAGGGTACAGAATTTCTTTAATATAAATACAGACGGATGGGGATAAATAATATTTAAAACTTAGATTATTCAATGCTTGCAAAAAAAATATAAATAAATCTGACTTCACCAGCATACACACACGGAAAGACGTACACTTAGTCATCCTTGTACAGGGAGCCCCTGTCTCAAAGCGCCTTTGATTTTTTTCTCGCTCTTTACAAGAAGTGCAATAAAAAAAAAAACTAGAAATTAATTGCTTCCCCTCGGGAGCCATAATGTACGAACAAATTCACATTGAACAACTCTGCTAGAAAATTTGTTCATATACCCTGTTTCTGATCAAAGAGTAGAGAAGGTAAAGGGTGCGAGGCCAGCGGCCCAGCGAGGGGCGGGAGCAGATACATATCGCTACTGATACCGACAGCCATTCCAGCAACCAAGATTGCTACGTCACATAAACCATAAAAACGTGTTACCAAAGAAAACAAAATGGGTGGGGGGAGAGCGGGGGCGGGTGGAGAAGAAGGGAAAGCGAGGTGCAGAAAGAACCTTAAACAAAACAGAAAAAGCAAATGAAGAAAGATAGTGGGGTTGGGGGGGACTCTCCTGGCGCGCAGCCCCAAGCCCACCATCACAGATGGGTGAGCTTGGGGGCTTCCTGAATTCTTCCCTGAGAAGGATGGTGGGCGGTAAGGTCCGTGTAGGTTGGATGCGGTTCCCCTGGCCCGGGCCCGTGATGGTGACCGCTACCCAGTGGCCCAGGGCCCCCGTAGTCCATGGCAGCCGAGGTGGCATGGGGCAGGTGAGTTAGGCCAAAGAGGGGCGGGCCAGAGTTGCTCATGGGCTCCACATAGCTGCCCCCCACGAAGACGGGGCTTCCCTGTAAGTGTGGAGTCCCATAGCTGCTGTTGCCCTGCAGGCCATGGGCGTGTGGATCATAGTCGGGTGTGCCCCCCACGCCCGCCCCTGCCGCCGTGTAGCGCTTCTGTGGAGGCGGCGGCGGTGCGCAGCTGGGCAGGGGCGCAGGGTAGGAGGCGGGGGGTAACCCATAGGCGCCCTGAGGGGGCTTGGAGAAAGGCGGGGGCGACTGGGGCTCATATGGGACGCTGTTAACCAGCGAATGCATAGAGTTCAGATAACCGCCAGGGCCCGGGGGCACAGGACTGCGACTTGGGGACTGACCCCCTGATGACGTCAGCATGCCCTTGCCCTTCTGATCCTTCTTGTACTTCATGCGTCGATTCTGGAACCAGATCTTGATCTGGCGCTCAGTAAGGTTCAGCAGGTTGGCCATCTCCACCCTGCGAGGCCTGCACAGGTAGCGGTTGAAGTGAAATTCCTTCTCTAGTTCCACCAGCTGTGCGCTTGTGTAGGCCGTGCGCGCCCTCTTGGATGATGCCTGCCCAGGTGGGCTCTTGTCACCTGCGCAGCTTTCCCCTGCGAGATCAGAGGAGAGAGGAAGAGTGGCATCAGGGGCTGCCCCGCACAGCCCCTGGCCTAGCCAGGCCCCTCCTTCCTCCAGTCCCCAAAGATCCCTCCATCTATCAGGGCCCAGAAAGAGGAAGAAGGACGTAGGTAGTATTTTCTGTCCTGGTAGGGAAACAGTGTCAGCAGTTTCTCACTGACTAAAGTTGCAAGTCATAAGCCTCTCCAAGGGGGCAAGGAACAAAAAGCAGAACGCCCTGTTTGCATTCCTAGTCTGTTTCCCTTCTGGAGCTATTCAGTTTCTGGTTCATTTCCTGATCCTTTGCCCTATCAGACTACAAGCTCTGCGTGGGCAGGTCTCATCCTGTTTATTCCCTTCACAGTAACTGGAATGTGGGGCACCTAATATACACTCAATAAACCTTCCCTCCATCACTCTCATTGAAGGATTGGACAGTTGCCTCCACTAGCCTCTTATTTAATCTGTCCAGTAAAGAGGACTAGAGTGGAAGCTCCAATCTGGAAGGCTTTCTCTGGCCAAAGAAGGAGATCTCGTTGAAAAGAGATCCCGTTTCTGATGAGGAGGCCCAGGCATCTGGTGCTGGATGCCGTTAATTAGGGTTTTTCATGTTACCAAGCACTATGCCCCAGCTATGCCCACTAATCCTGACCCTCCTTTTCTCCCTGCTCCCCACCACCCCCCACCCACCGTTCCTGGCTCCGATGGCTCCAGATGCTCAGGTTCAGAACAGAGCACTAGCAACTGGAGAAGGCAGTGGCATAGGAAACCAAGATGCTGGGAAGCACAAGACCCAGAGCCTGTCCTGGAATTTGGTTCCAGGAGGACCATGTGGTTCCCATTAGGATGACAAGTCTGAATCCCCTCCCCCAGGAAATCCCTGGCGACCTTCATTGTACTAAGTCTGAGCAAGGCCTTCCCAGAGGTAAGGCAGCCACTCCATCTGCTGGAGCAAAAATTAAAAATAGGCTCTGATTATAGGCAGACCATTGATTCTGACTTGGAGGCCTGCTTTTATTCTGCCACATTTCCTTGTGGGGTAGGTACCACTGTTTCACTAGAAATGAGGAGCTGTGCTAAAAAGAGAAACAGTGGTGTCCATGCCTG
Source organism: Oryx dammah (assembly GCF_014754425.2). NCBI lineage: Eukaryota > Metazoa > Chordata > Mammalia > Artiodactyla > Bovidae > Oryx > Oryx dammah. The sequence continues at coordinate 69,239,555 of NW_024070202.1, read as the reverse complement.
TTCTGCCCAAAGGTCCTAACTCTACAAGGAGGTATTCCAAAGTCACTAGGGCCCACTTGTTCTTAGATCCAGAAAAACTCCCATCAAGTCTCCCTCTAGGGTTTCCCAGGCACACAGAGTCCAAACATTTCCCTAGTTGCAAAGACTCTGGAAACCTGGGAAGGAGGAGCAGTGAATTCTGGAAATATTCCAGTGCTCCCAGACCCTGCTGGCTGTGGCTGGAGGTGGCCTGGTGGGCTGGAAGCCAGGACGGAGGGCCCTCTTGCGGAAGGCACCTCTTTACCTGAGCTGGAGCCGCTGGTTTTCTGCTTTGTGTTTTGCCGAGACTCTTTCATCCAGGGGAAGATTTGTTTGGCCACGGTGGGCGAGTTGAGAAGGGGGCTCTTGGCTGCACTGGCGGGGGTGGGGTTGCTGTTGCCATTCTGAGGTGGGGAGACTGAAGAGGGGGGCGGGGGCGCGGCAGGGGTGGGTGCAGGGGGCTGCGGCGGGGCTGGAGGCTGCGGTGGGGCAGGGGGCGCAGCCTGGGGTGGCGGTGGGGCCAGGGGCGGCTCGCCGAGAACCGGAGGCTGGCTGGGCGGACCGCTCAGGGTGCGCAGACAGGCCTCGCTAAGCTCGTGCGCCTTGGGGTGGCTCCCGGCATTTGCAGGCGACTGGAGTGAACAGGCGGGTCGGTGGTACTCGCCATCGGCGCCCAGTGCTGTGGATGCCGGGTACGGCTGCTGATTGGCATTATAACCGAACCCGTTGGCTGCCTGGTAAGGGTAGCCACCGTAGATCGCCGAACTGTCGTAGTAGGTCGCTTTTTGCATCGCGTTGTTTCACAATCTTGATCGCACACTCTGACAGGGCCTTGACACCCGTGAGGGCGCACATTGGCACGCCCCCGCGGTCACGTGACGCTCCGCAGCCAATGGCCGCCCCGCGCAGACCTGGGGGGGCGAGAATCGCAGCGCCGTGAGGGCTCCGCGCAAATCCATCTTACTCTCAATAGCTAAGTGACATGAAAGCCATAAAAGAAAAAGTGGTCAGCAATATTTAGCAGCACGACTTGGCCCCGGGCGCAGAGAGCCGCGCTATAAAAAGCCGCTGGAATTTACTGGCAGCTACAAATATTTGCTTAACTTGCGTCTGGAGTTGGGGGGTTTTCCAGGGAGAGAGGAGGAGAGAGAGGTTGGGAAGCCGGGGCTGGAGTTCAAAAGGAGAAAGGCATGATGGGCTAGAAAGGAACAGGATTCGAATCCCTTATTTTCCAGGGAAGAAGAAACTTGGGGTCTCCGCTCGCTCCTTGCATTCCTCCCTTCTGGAGATCATGGGGAGGGACAAAGGAGAGTTTGGGTCACCAACGTTTCCTCTAGTATTTTCTTTAAGACTAATATTTGCCAAAAGAAACATGACGCGGGGTGATTTCCCATCCAGGCCCTTCTTGGACCTTTCAGCACCCAAGAGAGGTACGCACAAAATCTTTTCAGGCAATAGCCCGACTGGACCCTTGTTGATTTCAGAAGCTGAGCTTGTTAGACAGTTAATCTACCTTTGTGTAAGGATATGACCTACCTCCTCCTAATGAGACCTCTGTGGTCAAGAAGGGGAGAAAAAACGTTGGATGGAACATTCCGGGTGGGAAGAGACAGACAAGAAGACCCTCTCCAGAAAGTAAAACTCAAATCTTGAACAGTTCTTTACTCCTCCCTCTCCCTATTTCTCAGGCAGGTCCCAGCAGGCCACTCCCACCTCTTTCCCCCTGTTACAGAAGTCCCCAGACCCTCCTGCCTTGGACTTTCTGAGGTCCTGTTATTCAGGACAACTATCAAATTCTACCTGTTAAAACATGATGGATTAGAGAAAAAAAAAAAAAAAACATCAGGAACCTGAAAAACCAGCGTCATCTCCATGACCACCGCTTGAACTCTCCTTCCAACTTAACGATAATAGGTTCTGTCTTAGAAACTGCTATGTAATTTGATGTATGGGGGTCATTTGGCTCCGGACGAGGGATGGAAGCACAAGCCATAAAATCCTGCCAGAGTTCTCTGATCTTTGTGTGCTGTTATTGTTGTTGTTATGTGCTACTTGGCCTATTTACCTGCTTTAGAAATACAAAGTAAAGGACAAACCTGGAAAGCTAAAAAGCAACTGAAAGCCTTCTCAATCCCTTTTCATTTAGAAAGCATGTTGTAAAAGTGAAATCTATGTTTTATGTTTTCAGCTTTGCATGGTCAACCTCTGGCTCTCAGCTCAGAAACTTTCATGTGAGTTCATATAGTCACCGCCTCCCGCCCCACCACGCAATCAGAATGTTACTCTCTCTGACCATTTAAGAAAATTACAATAACAAATTCATGAAGAAAAGGGTTTACACTTCATACCTCAACTATGTGTATTTGTGCCCTGGATTATTCAAGATTTCCAGAAATAGCACACCCTTTGTTAACTAGAAAAAAATTAAGTGTAATAAGCATCTACCAGTGAATGATTATAATTTTGGTTTTAATAATAGACTCTTTTGGATTTCATTATTAAACCAACAATCTGACCACCGTCTGGAAAACAGGCACAATTAATTTTCCAGAACCACAATTAAAAATTACAGCATCCCTTATCCGGAGTTATTGTATGTGATCTTAAGCCTGTATGGTTTCTCTTTTGGAAATAGATAGGAAGCTACAGATCCCATGATCAAAAGTAAATAAAGGATAAAATAAAATTTAAAACAGAATAGCAATTTAATGTCTGTTTCCTGTTCTTTCACTGAAAATAGTTCCAATTACATTTGGCAGTGTTAATGTCTGCCATTATGAATTTTTAAGATACTGGGCTTGTATCTTTGAAAACAAAACGTCAGGTTAAGAAAATTACTCCAGACACTTGAACAGCAAGATATTAGATAAAACAAAATTAAGCTGATCTTGAACATGCAATATTTCAAGTGACTTGCTAATCCATTATCAGAGGCTACACCCGCCTGTGGCTTACTTAAGTCTTTTCATCAAGTTATGCATTGCCTTGTAAAATAATTTAAAATACCTTTAAACCTCTAAGAACAAACAACAAACTCCATAATCTCAAAATGTGAACTCACCCACTAAAGCCCTTCCTATTGTTTGAGGCCCACCTTGGGACCCACACAATCCACAAACCTCCTCTCTACCCCAATCCAGCCCCCAAAGTTTGCAACCTGGTAAAGAAGTTGGAGATTTGCCAGCCAGGAAACTTTGCTTGGCACCCCCAAGCAAAGGTTGGGGATGGGAGGAGATTCCTCTGAAAAGCTCCGTTTCTGGAGAATAACCCCCAGGTACAAGAACTGAGAGTTGAGGAGACTAAACTGACTGCAGGAAGCAAGCCCTATTGTCTCTCTGGAAGATCTGCCCAAATTCAACCTCCTTCCTTCAGACACCGCTCTCTTTTTCCACTCCCGCCCCTTCCTCGGCCTGCCCTCACCCCGAGTTCAAGCGGGAAAGGCGGGTAAGAAACCCCGCGTCCCCTCGCCCAGCCCTTCCTCTCCTTCCTAACCCCGAAAAGTTGAGGCTGGGCTTGGGAGAAGGAAGAGGTGGGGGTGGGGATGGGAAAGCGGCCTGAACTCGAAGTGTAAGGGTATCAGTCACTGCCGGGAAGGAAGCTCCGGCTTGTGAACTCTTCTTGAACCGAGATTTAAGTCTGCAGCCATAAATCACCGAGACGTAAACTCCACCATTCAGCGCTGAGAGCGGCCGGTTGGAGCCCTGCTTACCTTAACTTCTGACGAGCTCGGGCTCGGGCGCAGGCTCGGGCTCCGGCCCCCGGCCCGGCTCGGCGGCCCGGCCGGGTCCCCTCGGCGCGGGATGGGCACCGACCCTCAGCATCGGCCGAGACGGCGGGCGGGAGGGAGACCCCGAGGCCCGGACGTCGCGGTGCAGAGCGTGGCCGCCTCGCTGCTCCGGCACGGCTAGCCCAGGGCGGACTGGGGCGGCTCGGACCCCCCCCTCCCACCCACCCCACCCACCCTCCCCTCCCCCACACCCCCGCCCCCTGCCCTTCCCGAGGGCAGCAGCCGCGGCCCGGAGATAAGCGCTAGCGCGGCGCAGGGCTCTGCCTGGGCTAGTGGCACCGACTTGGGTATGTTTCTTATGAATATTACACGCGGAGCAGCGTCTGGTCGGGGGGTGCGGTGGGGGTGCTGGGGGCAGGCGGGAAGGGAGGCCGAGGCGGCCGGGGTAGGGGGGACGCCGCCCGCGTGGGGGATGGGGCGGAGGCGAGCAAGAGGGGGAGCTCGGCAGCGGCGGGGGGGAGGGCAGTCTCTCCCCAGCCCCCAACGCCCTCCCTCTCCCCGCTCCTAAGCGTCACTAAAGTCCAGGAAAATTATGCTAATGAGGACAAACGGCTCTCACAAAGGGGCTCTCTTGCTGGGCTCTATTTCTTAGGAATCCGTTTGAGAAACTACCTTACTCCATGCTCTGAACATTTCCAGTTGCGGGGCAAAGGGAAGAGAACCAGGAGAAGAGAGTTCCCCAGACTTTGGGCAGTTTATCTCACCTGCCACCCCCAAGCTGAGAACCTCAAAGCCAGTCTCTAGGGGCTGGGACAGGGCCTCCTTTCTTGAGAGTCCACCCCCAGAGCCAACTGGGCTCTCTTTGGTTATATTTTTTCAGGTGGAAATCGTTGAAATCCTGGCGGCCGGGAGGGAGGTAGCCTGGGGGAGATACGTTTGTCCAGGCAGTAAAACGGGCCGCTCTGGGCTCAGGTACACACAAAGGTGTTAGAATTCTAGGTGTCCAACCCTTCTGTACCCATTTCACAGTACAAACACGCGGCTCACTCTCGGGCTAAGAGATAGCTCCGACCCCAGTAGGAAACCGCGTCTATATTTTCTGCCCTAATTAGTGGCAGATAGGGACGCTGAGCAGAGGAAAGGCCCAACATGCCCAGCAATATTGCCAAAACTTTAAGGAGGATAGTCTTTCTCCCTCCTAATGCCTCCCTCAACTTCCCAGATACGGAAGTGAACTCTGTCAGGATGTGTGTGTGGCAAAAGAGAGAAATGGAGCATTCGTGCAATTCCAAGGTGTCAACGGCCGGTCCTTCTCAAAGGAAGGTGTTAAAAATATAAGTAGTATGTTTAAACTGTCAGGGAGCCAAAGTGTCACCTTAGAGCAAAAACAAAGCCAAGGGAAAAGGGAGAAATCAAAAAGCACTCCGGGCCAGGGTGGCCTCATGCATACCAATGGTTTTTGTCATTTATGGCTAGGCAAGATTTATGACTCGGCGCCCCAAAGCTGTAAACAGAGCACAAAACAGCAAACACTTGCTCCTTATGGCATACTGCTGCAGCGCGACTTGAAAGGGGGAGCGAGGCAGCGTAGGAGGGAAGAGCCTGCCGCAAAAATCCGCTCGGCGGCATTTTCTCTTCAAACCGGCTGGGTCGGATGTAGCATTTGAAGAAAGAAGGCGTGGGTCAATAATCAACCCGCACTTTCTCCTCCAAACTGCTGACGCGGACTCACCGCCTTCTCAGCTAAGCCAGCTGCCGGGAAGGCCCGCTCTCCGTGAGAACCTGCCAAGGGAGGGGACGGCCCGGGGCGCCGAGGTGAGGGCTGGGGCACCCGGGACGCATACCTTTACGCCGGCGCCCAGAGGGGCCGGGAGCCGCCGAGCAGGGATCCCAGGGAAAGATAGGGCGGGAGCTTGGGCCAGGACCTCCTCTGGGCAGCGGGTAGAAGTCGGGCTCGGACTTCAAGACTAGGGTCTGGCGACCTGGCACGCAGATTGCTGGGGCCCAGGCCTCTCTGCTAAAATCCAAAGGACTGACCTTTGGAGCCAGACGGGCGAACTGATTAAAAATAATAATGTATAATAGCTGAAGGATTTTTGTTTGTTACTGCTTTTTTTAAAGGAAAATATCGCCTGTCGATTTCCGCCCCTACCCAAGCACCCTAAGTAAATCCCGCAGCCATTCACCCGGCTCTGCCAAAACCACTGAGGTTCTCTCTGGGGAGAGGACCCCTCGGCTCCCCCAGTACTCTTAAGCCCTGTTCCCTGCCCCCATCTCTCACCCATGAAGACTAGAATAAAACATTTTCAGCACTAGAAGAGTGTCTGGAACATCAGAAGTGCCCTGGTGCCTTTCTACCCTTTACAGGAGTATCTTTATGAACTTATCTGTGAGAGACTGTGGATGGCTGTGCAGCCAGGGAGGAAGGTGGGGAATAACTGTTGGCTAGAAAAGGCACAGAAATCCCAGATTGGGGAAGAAAATCAATGAGGAAATAAGCTTGCTTCTGAGGCTGAGATTGGTATTTTGAGGGTAAAGGGGGAGACTAGCCTTTATTTTTTTTAATGGCTATAGTTTAGCTGTGATGGAGTGGCTTTGGCTCTTTCCATGCGGGAAAAACCAACCAGTTCTCTATAAACACCTCTATTGGCTTCTGTCTGTGTACACTTTTATACAGAACCAGCTCCGTAGTCCATCCTTAGATATTTATTCCACTTGCTGGCACTGAAGCGACAATAAAAAGATGCGTTTAACAAACCTCTATTCCTTCTCTCATTCTTTCTAGTGAAACTATATTATTTATGAGTCTTTAACTGGGTCAAAAATGCGCCAGAACTGGGTCATAAATCATATGAAATGCTGACAAGTAATTGAACAGCAATTAAAGCTTACATTTTATTTCCAAGGGGTGTTTTAGAGCACTTGAAACGGCCTCAGTTAAACACGGTTAGTGCCTGGGCCAGTAGTGGGGAGGGCTGAAGCAGCCCTTCTGTCTGGGGAAGTAAATTTCACTCAAGTAGGGGAAATCTGATTTGATTTCTTTTATTTTCCCCCAGTGCAGAAAGTTTTGGGGTTTTTTGTTTGTTTGTTTTTAAGTCAGGACACAGATCTGATTCCCAGCTCCTTTGTAGGCATCCTTTTCTCTGCTCCAAGAACTTCAAGAGCAGAGGAAAGTGAAATTTCCCTCACCTTTTTAGGGAGTTTCCATCCTTTCTTTGGGGTCCCTAAAACCCAATTAGCTCAGGCTTTCCCAGTAATTTGGAAGCACACTAACTCTCATCTGCCCCCATTCTGACTACAGCACCGCTCCTGGGACTCTGAAGATGTCTGCCTCTGCTTTCTGCAGACTTTGCTTTCAGACTTCCCTCCAGCCCAGGGCACACCGGCCAGTTCTTCAACTCTCCTAGCTGGCTGGGGGTGAAACAGGGGGCGCCCTAGCCTTGTGTCTTACGAAGCTCAGCTCCAGCTCCCTTCTTTCTCTGTCTCCTGAATATTAGAAAAACAGAGCTTCTGGGCATTCAGCATGCTTGCCCCCAGCCCAAGCCTCTCCTAGATTTGAGCTGTCCTTCTCCACCCCTGTTCAGGCAGAGGGTACCCAGGCAAACAATGGCTAGTCCTCAGCGTCTGGCTCCTTCAGTCTGGCAAGTGGGAAAGCGCGTGCAACCACCTAACACTGAACAAAGTGGCCTGAAGCATCATCAATAAAATGGCAGCGCATCTGGACATTCATTGATTTCTCTCTCCCAGCTGCTCTGGCTGTCCAGGTCAGCTTTCACCCTCCATCCTAGCCAGCAAACACGACTAAACAGGGAGCAATTCCCTTTCTCCTTCACTCAGCCCCCACCCTCTCCAGGCAGTTCCATCCAGCAAGCTGTGAGCTGCGCTCGGGCCACCTTGGCTCGAGCCAGCAGTACTCCAAGACGCGCGTCCGCCAGGGGCTCAGCTTCTGGGACTCAATTCCCGCTGCAGTGGACAAAGCCACTCGAGTGTTGGAGGCCACCAGGCCCACCGAGTAGCCCCCAAATGCGCTTTCCTTTACACCCCCCAACACTTGCCCGGGAATTAAATTCACTCTCAGGCGCCGCTGGGGATCTTTCAAATGCTTTCGATTCTAAGGGAGAAACAAAGGAAGAGAGGCGCTGAGGGTCCTGTCCATGAACCAGGGTCTCCTCGCCTGACCTTTGTCTCTCTCACAGCCATAACTCACTCCAGATATGAACAATCAACAGAAATACCTTAAAATAAATTCCATTCTCCCGGTGTGGCCTGGAGTCCCATCGGCTAGCTCGCCCAGAACCGCTCCATGAGCGCTGAAAACTGCAACCCGCTAGGAGAGCGCTCTCCGGAGAAGGGGAAGAAGGAGGAGGTGGGTGGGTGGGGGTGGGGGAAAGCTCTCGCTCTGTAGAGAATCTAGAAAACGTAATCACAGGCAAAGCCCGTCTGGGTCTCCGCTCCAAATGCCACAATAATGCGCTGTATTATGTGCTCACGTGGTCATACGTCAACTTAAATCCTTTTATTTGAAATAGGGAATCACTGAAGGAACTACGTTTCCAATCAGAACATTTAGCTTTCAGGGAGGTGAATTGGGGGACCTTGACCAGCAATGGGGAAGTTCTATCCAGGACAGTAGGGGGGCATCTCCTACTGGGGGCATCTCCCCCCATCCCAACATGGTCACACAAGGCCACTTAGCTCCACTGTCATTTCTACACACGAGTCAACACAAGGGAACAGCAATTCTGTCCCCATTCTCATAGTCCGCAGAACTTTCCTTACAGTCTCCTACTCACACACAAGCTGAACCCAGAACACCTAAGCACTCCAGTCTCCCCTGGCCAACTGGCCAGTACATCAAAAGGCAAAAGGTGCTGGCCCTGTTTCCAGAAGAAAACCCAGTACTAACTGGCCTCTTCAGTGGACTCCCTAATGACCTGCCATTGTATGGAGTTTGCTAACACCCACACCATACACCACAGCCACTGGAGAAACCCAAAAGGCCCATAATTACCTGACAAAAGGCCGAAGCACCTCCTCCAAGTCCAGCTGCTTGTGTTTGATAGGAGCCCCCTACAAGAGAGATGCTTGGCTCTAGAATGGTGGGTCAGGGTTTGCAAAATCTGGAGTGACTAAGTGTCCAGGCCAAATCTGCACTTACACATTTCCTTAGTGCATAGCTGAGTGATACATGAAATTATAGGCTTCTAATGATGAAAAATGTAAGGGGAAATGATCTAATTGTCTCTGCAAGAGAGGGGAAAAAAAAAAAACACCAATATTTGCTGGCATCCCTTGAATTAACCTACAAGACAATCTAAGACCCTTTCTGCAGACAAGTGTGTCCACTCTCCTCCAAGACAACTCTGTGTCCATCATCAGAAACTGAATGGGACCAACTGCTCATGAGGAACCTGGCATTCCCCCTCCTCATCCCACTCTAACTCCTGCCTTCTGCTTGAGGGCTCTGTCCACTGACTTCAACACTTCATGTTCTCAGAAGCCATCTAAAAACTCCTTTTCAGGTCTTTGTTTCCAAACTTGGGGAATGCTCTGAGGTGGTTAAGATCCTCATGTCATATTCTTTTGTTCCTTGAAAGTAGGTCTTCAGCTGGCTATAACTCTCTAAGCATGAGGGCTCACTTGAAGCAGCTGCAGAAAGCTGTGCATGGTTCCTTCCCTCCCCTTCTCCCCTGCAGAGGGACAGAAGGGGCCTGATGAGAAAATAAGGCCCTCAGCAGAAGCCTGGTCATGGGGGTGTCCAAATGAGAAGGGCAATAAAAGAAGAGGAGACCTAATTCCTTGGAAGTAAGTCCCGGCCTAAGCTGGATAAGGTTCTGTCTATGGGATAGCTGGAAGAGAACCCCTATGTGAACCTTGCCAGCTCTGACCTAAGTCACAGGCTACAAAGTGAGAACCCAAAGTGAAAACCAGCTTCTCTCAGGTTTGTGGGGTAGGAGACAGGCCCAAAGGCTCTTTTCAAAAGCACTCTCTGGTTTCCCAAGGACTCAGACAACTAATACACTGTCCTCTGCTTCCCTTACCCCATCCATCCGTATAATTTCACCCTGAGCTCTCCAGATAGCCTGGCAAACTCCCTTCCTTGCCAACTAAAGTTTCTGCAGAGGCTTCAACTCAAAAATGAAAAGAGGCCCCCTTCAGAACTCTCAGAGCAGTCTGGAGCAAACCGAAACTCCCAAGGCGATAAATCAATGATAGAAGTCTTTGGTCCTGCTTCAGAGAAATGCCTTAACGCCAGCAAGGCCCAGCAGCATCTCAGCTTCAGCCAGGAGCCTCTATACTTCTATTAACAGCCCAGTTAATGCTTCAACTGCTGTTTAACAATTAACATTAAGGACTTGGAGTGGGATGGGGTGATTGGGTGGGATATGAAGGGAAAAATCTGAACAAGTCAAAGGAAGTTTAACTTTTGAAGTGAAAATGGCTTCCCTAAGAGAGATCTTGGTCTGGGCAAGCCCCCAGGGAACCAGCAGCTGAGAGTCCTCCTTCACCACTCTGAAACCCACTTTCCTGAAGCAAGGCTATGGGCCTTTTATGGTTCTGTTTTGTTCCAGAGAACAAGAATAGAGATGTTCAAGTATCTAGGCCCAGGTTGGGAAACCCAGCTGCCAATTCCCCCTTTACTGACTCCTCCACTCAACCTGGCCAGGGCTCGGACACAAGCCCTAGAATCCATGCAATGGAGCCAAAATAGCACAAAGTTGTCTTAGAAGGAGCAAGTGACCAAGGATACAGAGCTTTAGTCAATATTTGCAAGGCTGTTGGCAGATTAGCTATATTTGTATTCAAACACTGTAATCTGATTTCTCCTTCAAAAATACACTTAACATTTTTCTCCCTTTACTTAACTGTAGTGGTTTTTTCTATTCAGTGTCAGGTATGGCCCTTAGCCCACTGTTGGGGGGGGGGCAGGTTATAGATCGTTACTTAACATGAGATATTTCCTGTGGGTGCAATTATGGTACAAATGGGTTCCAAGTTCTCTTGGGTGTATATTATCATTTTATACACATGGCCACAGACCCCTGCAACTATTTACACACACGGTGGTTCTGTTATGTTCTGAAATGCAAATCCTAAGTACATCTGAGTTACAAATTCCTGAAATGCTCTATCTATACTTGGGATAAATAAACATACAGTAGCTGAGAAAGTACCAGCTTTACTATTACTCTGTTTACTTCCTATTTGATAAAGTAATAATTGTATCCAGAACACTTTATCAGCCCTAGAGCATCACTGAATAGTGTTTCAGATAGTTAACAACCTGATATCTATTGTAGGAGCTGATTTTAGGGAAGACTGAGGCCTAGAGAATAGAAGATTTTTTTAAAATCTCAGAAAACTTTTTAAAATAAATAATTCCTGAAAGAACAAAGCAAATCCATTCCTTCATCCCACGCTTTTGAAAGCTATTCCAGCGGCCCCTCCCCCAAATAGGCACGAAATTTATGGATCTTTTACAAGGTAATAAACCACAGTAATTACCTCCCTGCATCCCAAACTAAGAGAACAAATTAAGCCAGAACTTGGAAAGAATTTTAAAGAGTTTTCTCTTGGTCTAAATAGGAAAAGAAAATGACGAGACAGAAAACCCGTGCTTTTCCCACAGGAAGATCAGTGGATCAGTCCGGCTAAAGAAACCGAGAAGCCCAGCTGCCAACGATGGTCTACACATTTGAAATACAGTAACTTCCCTCTTGCCAAGGAAAGGCAAGACGATAGGAGAAACTGCAAGGCGTCGAGGCACGTTTTCTGCGCGCAGAGCTGAGGCTGACCACCACGGCTGAACTCCCAGGTTCCGCAGGCGCCGTGAACAGTCCACAAAGAGAGCGGCCCACTACCGCCGCGCCCGTGGCCTCTACTGGCTTTGGCCCTGCTGTTCCGTGGGGCGGTTTGGTTCCCCTGAGGCATGCCCGAAGGAACACACACCCTTCTGAGCCCCCACCCGCCCCCGCCCCCGCCCCCCACGAACACACATCTTTGGTTTCTGCAACCGCCCTTTCTGCACGAAGCCGGTCTGGGGCAGAGCTTTGTCGCCGAAGCCCTCGCTGGCGGGGCGTGCAGCTGAGGGAACTCTTCCGAAGTTATATATTGACCAGCACCTCTTTCAATACTGACCAGCTGCAAGGGGTGGCAGCTGCCAGGGAAAGTAAACTCCTTCACTGGTGCGAGGGCCCCCGGTGCGAGGGCCGGCGCGGTGAAGAGTTGGGACGCAGCGCTTACCTCGAAAGATGGCCAAGGCTGAAGCCGAGAGTATGTCCAGCTCCGGGCGCTCAGGGACTCCCCGTTTCCGGCATCCGGCGGCTCTGCAGACAAACACACAGCAGAGGGTGAACGGCGGCCGCGGAAGAAGGGAGTTGGAGGAGCAGAGTTGGAGGCGCCGGCGGTGCGGGTGCCCGGGTGGCCCCTGGGGTGACGCGGACACGGAAGAGTCGCCAGGACACTCGTCCATGTGGCGTACTCATTGCTCGAAAGGTTCCCGTCTACAAATGGCCTGAAGGTGGTGATTTATTTTTGTAAAATAAATACATACTCCATCTCCGCACCCACACTTTTTTTTTTCTTTCTTTTTATGGCGGGGGGTGGGGGGCAGGCGGAGGAAGACGGGAAGGTGGAAGAGGCTTTCTGTTGGTGCCCTCCCTCTGCTGCAAGAGCTGCTCTCGCACCTCAACTTGGGAGTGTGAATGCACGCTTTATTTTCTTCTGCTAACAAAGGGAAGCCTTGCCCGGGAGCATTCAATCACGGGCTCTCCTGAAACCTCACTAATAGTGTTCATTTCTGTTTGGCGCGAAATCAGACTCCGGCTCAGTCCATGGGCCAGGGCCAGTGTTGGAAGGTTTTGTCTTCTGGTTCATTCAAGCCCTGGGGCGTCCTCTCTCTTGGTCCCAGTGGGCTGGCGGGATCACCACAACACCCAGTCCCTCTGAGTAGGCTAGCTATGGTTGCTGGAAGTGGGGGAGTTGGGGAGGACACAGGTATTAGACAATACCCCATGTGGGGACCCTATCCAGCCTCCCTTTGCACAGCAGCGGCCAGTCCCTCCAGGCCCTAATTCTGCTGCTGCCACCTCCCTCCAGATATTTGCAGCCCTCTCTCGCTAACTGGCAAATGGTCAGCCAGCTTTTGGGGGATAGGGGGAAGGCACTGAGAAGGGGCAAAGAATCCTCCTGGGCTCTGGGTCCCTGGCTTAGAGAAGTTCTCTGCTGGGCTGGGACTCTGAGGTCCAGTTGCTTCCACAGCACTGTTCCTGTCCCACTATCCCTTCACCCAGGTCACGGCAGCCTCCTTGCACTCCAGCCTGCCCAAATCAGCCCCAGTGGCTGTCCTGCATCCATGCAATCTTGCTAAGAGTGCCAAAGGGGGCTACCAAATAGCCAAGTCCCCTGACCCTCAGGCTTCATGGACCCCTAACACACTGAACAAGTGGATGCACACCAGCCCCTAACTGCTCTCTGCCACCACGTCGACCTGCAGCTCCCAGTGTCCATCAAGCACTTGGAACTCCGAATCTATGCTGGGCCCCTTTCCTCTATTCAAACTTGTCCTCTGTGTCCTCAAAGGGAGTGCCCCCTGGCCTTGGGGACAGTGGCCTGACCCTAAGCAAGGTGGGGCTTAGCTACCCTGCAGTTGCCACTCAACATAGTCCCAGAAAGATCCACTATGCCGCCATCCACCGCCACCCCCCCACCCCCCCACCCCACCCCTTGATTCTTAGGAGCATTGTAATTATTATGGTTATTATTACTGTTGCTGTTTCCTTATCCTCAAGTCAAATATTCATGGCTGCCGTTCCCCCATAAATCGTTCAGACTAATGAGTCACAAAGAGACGCTGCCCAGGTCTCTCCCCTGCAATGGCTGCCGCTGCCGCTGCCGCTGAGGCCTCTCTCTCCAGCGTTTTTGGCGCTCGCTTGCTCCCTCGCTCGCCGGGCGCGAGTGATTTATGAACACCGGGAAAATTGAACAAAGCCGCGCGCCCGTCCTGTGGTATCTCTGCAGCCTTCCCCAGTGTGAATCAGAGCATTACCAACTGTCTGAGCATCAGTCCCACTTCATCACGAAAGCCAAGATGTGACCGCAGAAATCCCGAACCCGAACTCACGTTTCCCCGGTGGCGCCGCGCTCCCCAGACTCGCAGAAACCCTACGGAAAGAGCCCACGACCCAGCGTGGGTCGGCCAGCTCCGGGTCCTGCCCGCTGACGGGCTCTCTCCACCCCTCCTGAAGCAGTTAAAAAGCTTTGGGATATAAATCTGAGGGTGTGTGTTTTTAAAAAATCAAATAGGAAGTTGGGGGACTCACTTCTGAGATTCATTCCTAGTGAGGGCCTGACGACTCCGATCCATTCCTGACGATCCACATTAATTATTTAATGAGTCACGTGACCACAAAGATTACAATTTCAGTATCTCCCTGGAACAGGCGCTACACCTTTATCTGCTGCAACCAGGGTCCTTGTTTGGCTTTTTTAGTTCCCAGGCCTCCAGAACCCAGACGCCCTTGTCGGGCTCTGAGGCAGCAATCACCTACAGAAATCTCAGGGCTAGCATATTAGAAATAGTCATTCAGGACTAGGAGAATTGTGGACAGTGAGATGCCTTGACATCCGTTCCCTCCTGAGTCCAGAGGTCAACCCACCTGTCTTAGCACACTGGCTACAGCAGTTTGGTTACATAATTTCCCCAGCTGCTTTGGTGGGGAAAGAAGCCACCCTTGTTCCCTGGCCCCTGGACACCTGAGGCCCTCCCCTCAGTTTCAAGTGAAGCCCAGATGCACATGTCCATTCCAGGAAGAAGAGGCTTCTGCAGAGAAAAGATGTCTGTACACTCACCCCATCCAAAATAAGACCAAAGACTATTCAAGCTACATACTGATTAATATAAAGAACTTAAAAGGGAAGCATTCAGCTGCCTCAGTTTCCTTATTGGTAAACTGAGAAGACTGAACCAAAATGGCATCCATATCTCTTTCACCTTGGACATTCTTTCAATCAAGGAATCTCTTTTAGCCCCAGGAATCAATCACAGAGAGAGTAAGGCTGGCCTGAAAGTGGGGATAGGGGAGAGGGGTTACTCCTGGAGTTTGGGGCCTCGGAAAGAAGAGATGCCAGAGTTCCAAGACGGAAGTTTCAGGCTAAAATGCTTCACAGCAGCCCTTGCAGCCTCCATGCTACTGTCAAGGAGTCAGAACACACTCTCTTCCTCCTCCTTCCCAGCCCATACTCTTTGAGAGAGGAAGCAGAATTATTCTCAGGCTGATGTATAGTACAGAGAAGGGACAACAGGAGCAGCTGTTGGGAAAGGTGAGACTGAGTTCTTCCATACCGGACCCGCAGCTAGGGATGCAGAGACTAAGGAAGTACAAAGAACAGCCTACTGCCCCACAGAACCAACTCATCCACACCGGAAGTCCCAGGTTTCTTTGGGGTTTTCTTTCTTTCCATTTCAAAGAACCGTTCATCTGTTTCTATGTTGAAAGGGTAGTAGGGCAGGCAGTGGTGAAAAAAGCAGCACAGTTTGGAAGCTCCAGGTATGGAAAGGGATAGAGGGAGAGAGAGTGATACCCACTCCAAGGGGAGGAGGCTGAGAGGTGGGGGGAGTGTGGGCATCCTGGGACAGCTGAATATAAAGTCAGAGATGCTGTCTGGAGGGCCCACTCACCATATATCTAGGTAATCTTCCCAGGAGCTCCTTCCTGGGTATTAAGTACTCTACTATGCCTGTCACAGTTGAATTCCTGCTGTAATAAAACACCGGGTATATCGTAGATTTCAGCAAAACTAGGAAAGAAAGCCTGCAAAGTGCCATTTTTCTTCAGGGGGGATAGTGTTAAGTACTTAATTCAAACTGTGACCATTAAAGTGTCTCCAGTCCGATTTAGGTTGATTTCAGATGTTGACAAAACTTTTATCTTAGGAGTCATGCACAGTGTGGCTCTGTGACTAAAACTGATGAGTGTGTGTAAGAGGGAAGAAGTGGGAAAGAGAAAAAGAAGAAGGGAACATGTTTAAGGGACATTTTGGTAGGAGACTTACAGAGCTTACACAAAATACTGTCTTTAAAGGTCAAGGGTTTGTGGGACCCATAGGGTTCACGTAAAAAAAAAACAAAAACAATTAATGAGATAGAAAATTTGTCCTCTGGGTGAACTCTTATGGTTGCCCTAGCAAGGGGCAGACAATGCAGGATTTTGAAACACAAAGTGAGATTTTCTAAGCTGTTTTAACAAGCTCCCTTAAAGACCAAAGCTGAAGCAGGTAAATCACTTGAAGAAATGACATAATCATTTGGATCATTATGGGTAATTTTGGCTTTGTAAACCTTACCAATACCTTAATAATCAAGACAGCTTGGGCAAAAACTGACATTCCGTCAGGGAATATTAGAAAAACAATCTTGATCTTCTCTCTTTTCTTGGATAGATTAAGAAAATCTCCTTCCACCCCCAAACAAGTGCCTCCATATGAAGTTAATGAATGCCCCCGTATCCCTCCTTTCCTACCAAGGAGAAATATAAGAATTTACCTTAAATGATGATAATCTGCCAATTGAGGTTTTGCAGCTCGACACTCAATTTCCACCAAGAGTCTAGGCATTTTTTGAGCAGACAGCCAAGATGCTGAGTCTTTGCCCGAGACCACATTATTTGCAAGAAGATCCCTCGCTTCTCCACAGACTTTTCCCAGAGAATGCCTTTCAGAATTGCTGTTGAATTACAAAGAAGTATTTATTGTATGAGGTGATTAATGATTCCTGGGAAAATTGCTATTTTCAGCATGATTTAATTTCGTTTTACAAGTGCATGTAGTAGGGGGAGGGTTAATAAGTTTTAGCGGCAGTTGCAGGGCTTCCAGAGCTCCCTGGCACCCGTTCACTGTTCACACCTTATAAAATGCACTTTATGCCAGGTTTGGCCTGACTTGGGAAGGAATTTATTTGTTTGCTCCTGAATTTTCTTGGGGAGGAGGAGGCCCCTCAGAGACTGGTGTCCACTTTCCTCTAAGGCCTGGTTTGTTCCCAGGTAGAAATCGATCACCCTTGCCTGTGGCACACAGACCAGTTGAGGAGGAAGGTCTAACAGCACTGACCACTGGCTAAGGGTAGTTAGCCTCTGATGGGGAAATGTGGTTAAAACTCCTTTGATACTGCAGAGGTGGGTGAGACCCCTTTCCCATCACTGCTAAAATTATTACATGAACTAAAAACCATACTCATTCAAGGTCAGGTGATAGTTCTAATATTCTGGGACTAGGGGCTGTTGGTTTTCTCAATCTTGTTGGAGAGTACTCCCTTCAGTGACAATCAAGTTAAATCCTCTTTACTAATTTTTAAATCAGTAAGCAGATACTAGGGCTATGAAGACTGAGAAGTGGGGTTTGATTTCAGCCTTTTGAATCTAGATCTCTAGGTTACACAGTGCGATCTGGTGATATTTAAGGAAGATGTCCCTAGTTCAGAGTTTGGCTTTCTTCCAACACTTAATACTCCCAGATCTACCTTGCTTAAGGTGTCATTATGCTTAAGGTGTCATTATTCTTTCCTCCGAAGAAACTTTGGAGGGTGTACCAGAAAAATTCAGTTTATTTTTAAAGGTCTTGCTTGGAAAAAAAAGAAGAAACGAAAAAAGAAACAAAAATCCCAAGTTGCAGTTAGTGAAGAGAACCTTAAAAACAGCCAAGCGACAAAAAACAATCTCAACTCTTTGCACAAACTATTTTTTATCTCCAAGGAAACAGGCAGATTAAGTGTGAAGGTGCAATAAATACCAAAGGGACCACTTCTTTCCAAGTGTGCTCAGAGTTCAGCATGTAGAACAGCTGCAGAAACTCGTGGGCCCGCAGCACTGCACGGTTTCACCTTTCATTACAGAGAAGGACACGTTTCTATGCCTTACAGAGACTTGAAGCTTGAAAGCCTGGCCAAGTTTGGGAAGAAGAGGAGCCCTCTCAGAGCTCAAGAGCTTTCCTGCTCTTTGGAACTTTTCCCACAGTGGGTCAAACTTGACAAGAGTTCACCTCAAGTTGAACAAATTATGTGAGCAGTTAGTCCGAGTGAATACAACCCAAACCATCTACAAGATTTTTACACGAAAGGTCAACCATTTCAATTCAGAGAACTTTTAATTAAAAGTAGGAAACACACAAATATGTCTTAGAAATTTGTTTCTTAAACAGAGTTTATTCTTAGCACATGGCTTTCTACAGAGCCACACCACAATTTGTACAGCTGCACATGGTACTAAGTGCACTCTCCCTTCCAAGATTGTGCCTCAGAATAAGACAATATCTCCATAACAACATTTTAAATAAATGAAAGGGAAACTAACATGTGTCACATCTATCATCAAGGTCTATACATTTTTGAGAATTAAATAATCTTGTGAGGTCCATAGTGGCTACTCATTTATTCAGTTCGGTACAAGCTTTTATGAGCTGCCTTAACGAGGGAGGGGAAGGAAAGTAGGAAAAGGGTCTGTTTTCTTCTGCTTGCAACAAATGTACATGTTCCCAGTCAACATGAGTTGTGTGACTGGCTTCAGCCATCTCAAAAGTATTTGATGCCAAGCGGTCCTTCTCAGGTACCCAAACCTGGCAGCCTTGTCCAGGCCAGCAGGTTGTTCCACCAGCCAGCATCCTGGTTATTGTCTTCTCTTCAGTGGCAAGCAGTTCACACACTTTCTTACCCGGAAAACATCTTCTTTTTATTATCCTTTTCTCCAAGTTGAGTTTTGTTTGGGGGTCTGTTGTAGTCCAGATGGGACGGGTGGATGGGAAAAGGGGCAGAAGAGAGGAGAAAATCAGGTGAGGGACAGAACTGGTCTAGAGCTCTGGAAGATTACATAGAGGGAGGATTGAGTGCAGAGGCGCCCTGGTGGGGGTGAGGATGCAGATGCGGGCTCTGAGTTTGTGGTTTTCCTGGCGGGCCTGCTGAAGCCGAGCCGGAGTTGGAGGATCGCATCTTAGTGTTGGGCAGTTTATGATCTTTCTTCCACTTCATCCTTCGGTTCTGAAACCAGATCTTGACCTGGCGCTCAGACAAGCAGAGTGTGTGGGCGATCTCGATGCGGCGACGCCGGGTCAGGTAGCGGTTAAAGTGGAACTCTTTCTCCAGCTCCAAGACCTGCTGCCGGGTGTAGGCGGTTCGGGAGCGCTTGGGCTCCCCTCCATTATAACTGGGGTTGACTGAAAGCCCATAACCCCGAAGGAGAAAGCCAAGGAGGAGGGAGTGGAGGAGAGGGAAAGGAGGAGGAAAGAGAAGGTGGGGTGGGGAAGAGCAATTGGACATCATCATTATATAATAACCTGACACCAAGTTCACACAAGATACATAAAACGGCAAAGAAAATGTTTCACAGGCTATTGACAACGGGAAACACCCGAGAGCCATAAAGAATAGTGCTGGGCATTGGGGCTGAAGAAAAGCTTCAAAGACACATGGCCTGAAGCCTCTGCCAGGGCAATTAAATTTATGGGGGCTATAATTACTGCCCTAACAGTTTGTCGTCTCGTAAATCTCCAGATAAAGGGACCCCGGGTACAAAAGGGTTCTCACACTGGAATCAGGCGGCTGGCTGGCCCTCACACACCCACATCCCACTGTAGCTTGGGCCAGTTGGGTGCTCCCCTCCCGAGGCCCTCTTCCCCTAGGGGCCTCTCCCCCTGACCCCCGCCCCGACCCTGGAACCCGGCTCGGCCCCAGCCCACCCTTCCGCGCCTCCCTAGCGGCGCCACGTACCGGCGCTGACATGGATCTTCTTCATCCAGGGGTACACCACGGGCTCCTTGCCCTTCAGGCCCGGCGGGCTCTTGTCGGCCAGGAGCAGCGGGCACGCGGGGGCGCTACCCCCTGACGGGACGCCCGGGGTGGCGGGAGCCGCCTCGCAGCGCCGCGGTGGCGCGGGGGCCGCCGCACGCTGCTGCGGGGGAGGAGGCGGCAGGACGTGGCTCGCGTGCAGGCCGTGCGCAGGAGCCTTGGCGTGTGCCGGGGGCTGCTCCGGCTGCGGCGGCTGCCCGGGGCTGGCGCCACCGCGGTAGCCATAGGGATAGGCGGTGTCGGCCGCCCCATGCGCGGGGTAGAGCGCGGCCGCGGGATAGGAGGACTCGCGGGCGGCCCGCGGCGCGTAGTAGGAGGTTGGGGGCTCGCGACTGCCGCCCGCGTGGGAGAGCTGGGGCTGCTGCTGCGGCGGCGGCGGCAGGTGCTGGGCCGCGGGCGCTGGGGGCTGCTGATAGCCGGGGCCCCCGCCCGGGCCGCCGTCTCCGCCGCCCGGGCCGCTGTGCTGCGCGTACTCCTCGAAGGGAGGGAACTTGGGCTCGATGTAGTTGGAGTTTATCAAAAACGAGCTCATGGTCATTAATTTGTGAAGTGCAAAAATACTAATTTTTCTCGCGTTGTCGTTTTTCTGGGCTCGCCGAGGCCCC